>NW_025336087.1:34141023-34156603 GCF_004798865.1 Varanus komodoensis | reverse complement strand
GCAGCAGCTTTCTTTTTTGAGTTATTTCTGTTGTCAAGACAACAAAGAGGCAGCACATAGAACATGATTAGATCCAGCAACCATTATATCAACCCAAGTACGTCAGCAGGCGGCCTCTCTGCACTCGAGGAATCACGATGACTCCTGATGGGTAGCCCTTTTCTAGAGCAAAGCTAATTTTCTGCTACGGTTACCAGCCTTTCCGCAGAAACGAGGGTGAGGCAGAAAGGGGTGTCGAAAACAAGCCATTTACCCCGGGGTGTTTTACATGTTCTGCTTCGTGTTTCATTATCTCTTGGGATTTACTCAAGCAATAGTGGAGACAGGATGTAAAAAGCATGTAATGTTGAGTAGGAGTGACTCAGAAGGTGCATGTACTTTCAAAATGGAGGTGAAGACGTTTGGTGGCCTGAGACAAAGAACACAGTGGTGCCCTGTATCCATTGCATGTACAGAAGCAAACAGGACAAGCAGTTTAATCTTCCTTCAGCATCAGCCGTGGGACTATATTGTCCAGCACACCTGTGATCAGCCAGGTAGCCGATGGGGTGTGGGCCTTGCCGTACAGCACAGGTCTCCTCCACGGCACCACGCTGCCACTTCCTGGCACTGGCTGCCTGGGGTGCCTGCCTTGATGAAAGGCCACCATTCCCTGGTCAGGAATAACTCACCTGCCAGCCCCAAATCTTCACTTTCATTCACATTCCCAACAGTTGGAAATTAACACATTCCCTGAGCAGATCTGGAGTTATCACAGATGGCCCAGTGAGAACAGAGCTGTGAGATCAGAACACAGGAAAGAGAGAGAGTGATCTTCCATTAAGTTCTTCTATGTATATTCTCTTTTGTCCTGATCTTTCCAATCCCTGCACTGCAACCAGTAAATGAAGCAATACCTATAGAGTACTTTCATCTCTTATAGCTACCATCCCCATCCTGGTGTTTTCCAGATATGTCAGACTGCAGCTCCCATTATCCCTATCTGGCATGGGGATGATGGAAGTTGTAGTCCAACACATTTATCAGTCATCTGGTTGAACAAGGCTGTGCTGCAGTTTGATCGGAAGATCATTCTGCCAAGAGCATTGAATTGCAATCTGCCTGCACAGGGGAAAATCAGAGTAAAGTGTGTCTGTTTGGCTGACTGGGGGCTCCCATTTCTCTACCAGCCTGGATGTTGGTGGTGGATGAGCTATGTGAGCAATTGATCCAGTTATGCATGGTTTATTCTCTTTTAGAAGGTCATGGCACTGCTGGGATCTACCGATGCAAGCTTTCTGCATGCAAGTAGAGTTTTGCCTATTTATCATGTAATCCTTCTAATTACTAAATTAGGCGGGATTTCGAATGGCACCCCTCAAAACCATTTAGGGTGGCACACAAGAACAAAGACGACTGCGTGAACAGGCTTTTGCTAGTCAATCTCTTGGAGGACAACAGCTTTACAAAACTGGAGAGCAGGTGGTGCTCCATTTTTCAATGTTGCCCCATTTAGAGAGGTGAAACTCATGTCGGGATGTGCTTAAGAAATTTTAATTTCTCAAATGTGAGGGTTTCGATACTCAAGCCCACAAACCACATCCATGCCATCTGGGCTCCCAACTTGGCCTTCTGCCTTTTCTGGGGCTTAATTACCTGCAGTAAGAGCTTTAAGCTAAAAGATGAAAATATTCTTGGTATATTGGCCTTGTTTCCCCTTGGGCTGCCTATCAATAGTATGCACTCCCCCCATCTTTTCTGAGATAGTATTTGGCCATCCAGCTAAAAGTACTTTAAATTCTTGAAAGCCTTTTTATATCATTTGAAAATGTAAGGCATGTTTGTGTGTCCTACAGCTCCATGAAGAGCGCGAGCAGTTTTATGACTTTTTTCTGCCTAACCTGCATAGGACTGGGTTCTTAACTATCCTAGTTTTCTTTACCTAATTCGAGCCCGCTGAACACAGGGTCAGCTTTGCAATGAAAGGTTTTTCTTACAAAAATCCGGTCTGCACATTTCGGGCCAAATTAGTTGATATGTGGAATGCGTGATGGCTTTTCACTTTTTTTAATTTTAAAAAATGCAACTGTGGAAGGAGATTGGGAGTGAGTAATCTGTGGGTTGGGGTAGCGGAGGCTGGGGTGTTCACCCTTCCCCCCACATTGTGGTTGTGTCAACCCCCTTCCTCCCAAAAGTTGTTATCCCACACAATGCAACATGGCCTCCTGCAGCTATAATACAAAGAAATTGAAATACTCAATGCATTCTAGTATTTATCTTTACTCTGTTGGAATTAATTCCCATGGAGTTCAGTGGGGCTTACTCCTGAGTAAATAGGTGTAGGATTGCAACTGCAATCATACATTTCTCATTATCATCTAGCATGGCCTTCGCTTGGGAGTAAGTTCCATTAAAAGCACTGAGATTTAGGGCAGCCTCTTGCACTGTAAAACGTCCAGAGAGCTTCAGCTATGAGCAGTATAGAAATGTAATAAATTATAATAATTGTACATGCTGCAGAAAACAGCAGATGTCCTAGGTCCATGGAGATGAATTTGGGAGCTTGGGCTGGTCAGTCTTTTGGACTCATGTATGTAGTTGTTTAGCAATGCTCGTTCATGCATATATGACATTCACAAACTGCACAATTGCTACAGGAAACAGTATGATATTTCGGTAGATCCTACTAAAGGTATTGCCCATTTGTAGAATTTGGCATTTTTCTTAGGGGGACCTGTGCACTGAATCAGGCTGCCATCCTAAGCATGTTTACACCGAACTAAGTGAAAATCCTTTCTGAGCAAAATGCTGGGAAGAATTAAGGTGTCAATGTTAAATAAAGAAATGTTCAATAAAGCTCTTGCTAAAATAAGCTTGGGCATTTTCCTGCTAGGAAACAAATGAGAAACGAGACAGAGAGGTATTATCTGCCTAGCCACTTTGCTCTGATAACAAAAGCCTAGCAACCAGGTTTTCCTCTTTTAACAATACATTAAGCAGTGAAAAAGAATATTATACAAAACTATGCCAGTGAGATATTTGGTGACTGAACAATTCTGCTGGGGTATCAGTAAATCAACTGCAGTCAGTGCTTGTTAATTTGAACTGGACATGATCCCTGCATGTAAGGCTGCCAACTTTTTAGTTGACCCCTGTTCCTAGTGTTTAGGTCTGTGATGTTGTTAGTCACAAAGTCGTGCCTGACCCACCATGACCCCATGGACAACATCCCTCCAGGCTCTCCTGTCCTCTTCCACTTCTTGGAGTCCACCCAAGCCCACACCCACCACCCCAGTGACTCCACCTAGCCACCTCATCCTCTGCCGTCCCCTTCTTCTTTTGCTGTCAATCATTCCCAGCATCAGGCTCTTCTCCAGGGAGTCCTTCCTTCTCATTAGGTGGCCAAAGTATTTGACTCTCATCTTCAGTATCTGGCCTTCTAAAGAGCAGTCAGGGTTGCTTTCCTTAGGTCTGTAGCTGGAGGTAATGCTTATCCCCAGGCTATGCAAGATTTCACATGTGGATTTTCAACTAGCTTTCTTAACATCATGGGGATACCACAAGCCATTTTTCTGGTCAGTTGGCACTTTGACCTACTCGATGCAAGAACATCTTAAAAGGAAACTTCCACTCTATTCCAACACTCCCCTTGCAGAACAGCAATTGCCTCTATAGCATCCTCATCACCATCACCACCACCACCTATTTATTTATTAATTTCATTTCCAATCCCCCATAACCAAAGCTTTCTGGGAGGTTTACCACAAAGTATTGTTCTTGCATACAAAACAAGGATCTTCATAACAGATAGATGAGCGTTATCAGCCCGTATCTGCTGATTGTGTAGCTTTTACAAGCACAGGAGATTGGTTTAAAAGTTGGCCGTCCTATGTGGAATCCATTTCAGTACCAAAATTAATAGATGCAAAGAAAGCGCAATTCACAGATTCTAAGTTGCATTGCTTGTCATATTGTGTGCATGTTTAAAAATGCTGCAACCTTTTATTTGAAAATGCCAAAGAGTTTCACAAAGATATGTTTAAAATATAGAAGACAAATGCATACCTATAGAATACCATTGTAACAAAATTAGTTAGCTCAAATGCTACCTGGAAAAGAAAGGGCTTGACCCGCATTTGAAGAAACAGTAGGTAAGGAGGAATGCAATTTTTTTGTGTTCTCTGAAGCTATTATAAAACTGTCTTAGCTATCCTCTGAACCTTTCCCTTTGTTGGGTTGGTCTGGAATCAGCTAGGAGATAAAACTCACAGTCTGACAGATCCATTAATCTGTTTCTCCCCTTTGATCAAACTACATTTTTGCCTCTTCCTTTCACGATTATTCCTAATTTAAAGACCTACACAAACTGGTTTGCTTTATCAGATGATTCCAACAGAGAGAAAGGCTGGCTCATGTGCTTCTTTCCCTAATCTGTTGTTCTGCAAATATGAAATGAGCCGTGATTGGGCCCTAGTACAGATGATATCAGTCGAATTCCCAGGTTACATTATATATAAAAGTAAGGCTTAAAGGTAGCTAGCAGCTGGGAAATGTTTGTATACTGAATGATAGTGCAGGCATTATTCATCTGTGGGGACTGGGGAGTGTTACATGGTCAGCATTGCTGCTTCCTGTGTGAACTTAACTCAGAACTCCATCCTACTGTGGAGGCTGTTCTCCATGGTGTGGTTACTTAGACACTGCCAAAAAGTTAGCCAAAAGAGGCTGTAGTATTTACACAGGCCAATTGTGTGTGTTCATATGCAGATTTAGAAATAATTATGGTAATGTTCAGAGCATGTGTGTGTTCAATTGTTTAATTGTTGGTTTGTATTTTATGAGGTGGCATTTTTGGGTTCTGTAGTTTCATTGAGAGCTGCCCAGAGTGCTGTATGAGATAAAAGGGCTGGGTGTGCATAAATATCGGTAGCATATTTGATAGCTAAAGTTTGAAGCAGGTTTTGTTTTCTGAGCAAATCCTGTTTGAAAAATGGATTTACAACTTCCATACTGGTTTCTTGCAACTTCAGCAAACTCTGATTAGCGCTTTGCTTTGTCTGTGTTGCCAAAACCTGTTTGGAGGGGAAAGGTGGGCACACTGAGTTTGTTTGGACTTAATTTAAGCCCAAGGGTTGGGTTTTGGTTTTTTGGTGGGTTTCTTTTCTTAATTCTGAGATCAACCTGGGAAAATGGCCAAGTCTGCATGTAAGGATAAGCCACCATGAGTGGATTTCCCCATCGGACTTCTTATTGCAGTTTAGAATATTTTTCAAAATCGATTTTGAATAGCTGCAGCACAGTGAGGACATTCCATGCCTTCTCAGGATATGTCAATTCAGTTCGAGTAAATTGTTGGGGTGGCCACCCAGAAGCCCTGGGCTGATATAGGATTGCTGGTGACTTGTCAGATTCCAGTGGCATGGCTCTTCTCCGTGGTTTGGCTTCATCTGGAGGGAGATTGCTGGAGGTTTCTTGGCATTTCGTATTACAGTGACACACGTACAGACTGACATGATTGAAGGCTGAGTCGAACACTCTGAACATATGCAGCCAAGTATTCCATTTGCGTGTGGAAGCACCGTGAGCTGTATTCAGCTCTGATACAAAATTCTCTATTCATTTTAAATTGTAGGACCTTTTGCAGTAGGTTTTGGTTGGTGCATCTCAAGACAGGCCCCACCGTCCTGAAGCCACCCGCCTTTGGTTTACACCATCTCAGCTCCCTTCTTATCAGAACTGATAAGGATAACTCACCTTCTTCAACTATCTCATAGCCTTCCCAGGGAATTTATCTGCCATTTTCCAAGAAGTGCCCGACAGTTTTGGCAAGGGCTATCAAATAATGATGATAGTCCAGTTAATGTTCTCCTGTCAAAACCCTCATCTTAGAACGCTGTTCTTTGTGAGGTGCATCTGAGCAATGGTCTGTCGAGTGGTCAAGACACATCCTTAACAGATTTGTTTCCTCAAGCTGGTGAGAAGTGGGGAAAGGATTGCACCAGTCAAAGACTGCTGATGGAACCTGAAAATTACACCAAATTTAAATGGATAATCACATTAAAATGAAAATGGGAACTAGAATGGGGGCTTTTTACATCTTTCCTTTTGTAAACATGCTCTGTCAAACCCTAGGACTTTCCATATGAAATAAAGAGAAATAAAGAGCTGCTGTGCTAAAAGACAGAGTCTGATGTTTTGATTTGAGATACTATAATCAGACACGCTGAAATGAACAGTCAATGTTTATAGTGCTTGTAGCCAAGTAAAAAAAGCTAGGCCAAAAGGACAGGAAACTTTCCCTGCAACTAATCACAACTTTAAGTCTTCCTCTTTTCCCGTGAAATCAGGACCATATTTATGATGAATAGAGATTATGGTATAAAGAATAAAAACAACTAAAGGTCATGATGGTGAAATTTACTTCTGTCTGGGCAGGGGTCAACCAAAGGTTCACACACATTACTTAAATTTGATTTAAACCTTCTCTGAAAAGCCTAAAAGGAGAGCTGAAACAGCACGTGAGCCTTGCATTGATTCTCTGCACTGGGATACATTTCACCCAATTACCCACTGAACAATATTTCTTTCTGACAGCCTGTTCCTGTATCTTTTTTCTCTCTCCTAGCAGACTTGCCTCATTTGAACACTGCTCTGATTCCAATAGGCTTGCTAGTGTGTATAAGATTTATAGCACTGCAAACCCCAAACCTCAGTATGACATCAAAACCCTATGTTTGGTGTGAAGACTTACAGATAAATAAATGCAGGACTGGTGTCTAACAGAGTGAACTTACTTTCCATGCGGAGAGCTCTGATGTTGGCACCTCGAAGAAATTCATACCCTGCTGGCAGAAGCACAGCAGGGCAGGAGAGAAGGAGGGGAAAATAAAGATTAAAAATTTATTTTCTGGTTGTCTTTCTTGGTTACCGTTCCCTTTTCACCAGGGCTGGTATAATTCTTTCTGTTCTGGAGACATGCTGCAGCCCCTCCTGGCGTGCCCAAGGAACAACTCCATCCTAGATGGATCATCTTTTTGCATGGCCTAGCATCCTGCTAGGGGTTAAAGCAGTCTCAGTGTCAGGGCATACCAAGGGCAACCCCAATAAAAAGCAGGAAACGGGCAACAGGGAAGTAGGTGATTCCCGGAAAAGAGATCTGAGTAAGCAAAATCCAAATGCAAGGGAGCAGACAAACAAAAAGGTCACCCATGTAGCAGATTGAGCAGAGGCTAGAGGTCAGTAGCACAGATTCCCCATCACAAGGCAAGGTCAGGAAAATGCGAGGTACTGGAAGATAAGGTAAAGACATTGTTCCAGCAACTGCCAGACCTAAACGGAAGGCTCTGCTGTAGCTCATTACGTTGCCTGGCAATAAGTTCTCTGTGAGGAGGACCTTGCTCCCAAGGAGTCCTTTTTCTCAAGGGACCCTCCCTTGTAATCAGTCATTCCTTCCCAAAGGAGTCTTCCTTGCGGTCACCCAGCCTCTGCCTCAAAGGTGGGACTCCCCTCGTCCTGTCGGGTCGGACCAAAGTTCTACTCCCTTGGGTCTCCCGATTGGGGTGGTTTCTTGGAGTTGCCCATTTCTGGGAGCTCAGAATCCTCAGAGGAGGAAGATTCCTCCCAAGGAGGCAGGACACCCATTGTCAGAACTCTGGTATCAGAGAGAAAAGAGCCAAGACAGATTCCACTGGGCATGGGAGGGTATATTTAAGGTTGGATCTCCCCCACCTTGGGTGCACCTTTTTCTCCATTCTTAGGGAGATCCAAACAATTATATGGTCCTAGAGACCAAAGGTTTATAGCTTAATAATGCAATGCCCTGCATCTCTATTCACATTAGTGGGACTTAAACTCAGGTAAATAGTAGAAGATGGCAGCCTTGGTCACTTCCACATTTCCAACAATTATATCAGATAGTTTTCTCCCAAAGGCATAAGCACATTCACACAAGAGCTTGACTTCACAGTGCAGCTTAAGAACATTCTGAAGTCATGGTTTGCATTAACTTTCCTTTTTCTGGCATCTGTTTTGCTGCCGTTTGATCTGATTCATATTTACAGTTTTGTGTGAAAACATGTTCTGGGAAAACATCAGCAGATTCTGTCATTGGCATCTTTCCCCCCTCCTTCATGTGCAAGCAGATTCTTTTCCAAAAAAGTTCAAAGAGCTGGAAATAAATTCCTGCTTAGAAAGCCTAGTGATGTAATTAACTATTAAAAACATGAAATGCCATCAAAAAAGCTCCCAAACCAAGAGACTTTTCAGTCTTACAGGTAACCACATATATTAGTCCATTAATTTAATTGGGATTTCTAAAGAAATCTTTGAACAGTCATTAGGTTCTTCAAGCTCTACTGCCTGCTGAGCCTAGAGATCCCAGGATCTTCTGGACACGATCAAGTCCATATGTAACCAAATTTCTTTTCACAATAAACAGACATGTTTTGGCAGCTAGCCTCCATCTATTTTGCAGTGTGCTGGGGAAAAAAAGTAAATTCAAAGGAAGACAAGTTTGATTAGCTGCAGCTGGCTACACAGGAGACTTGGTGGATTGTTAAGAACTCAATATACCCAACGGTCTGCTGGTTTGGCACTCCCTAATTTCCTCTTGCATTTCCTTGCAAGTACTCACTTGATCCCTTTGATGTCATTTCCACTCACTTGAGAACAAAGGGGGAGGAAAATGGTATGAAAAGATCCCATTGCAATATGCTTTGTGCTCATAACTGTATGCACAGGCAATTATTAACTGGCACATCAATGATATAGTGAGACTCAGATACTTGGATTTAAAGTGTGGCAGGGTACAGACAGCAATGAAATTGACATAACTACTCCAGCATGCTGTTCAGTACAAATACAGCTGTTTCGTTCCGTCTTACAGCTTTGCACTGTCAACCCTTCCTTGAAATAGAGGGAGAAATGTAACTCGTTATTTATTTCGATTTTTATTTTACTCTCCTTACAAACAAACAAACAAACCCAGGACAGGTGCTGGTACTCTGCACTCTAGTGGCCACTAGGATGTGGTATAGTATAATTCACCTCAGACACACAGTCTGGGTTCACATGTTATGACAAACAACCCTACATGGTTTCTATGGTGTACTGTTTTTTGCCTGAATGTGCCTGACAGACAATTAAGTAGTTTCCTCTCTAGCATGGTTTCCAGTGTTCTTACTCAGTCCTCCCAATGTTGGCAAGGATCCCATCAGCCACTGCACCTGAAATTCAATCCCACATTGGATGGTGTAGGAGCAGCTCTTGCAGCAGTTGCCACTCTTTCCACGTGACTTTATGGTAGCTGCATACCATGACAAGTGGAAATCACCATGCCAGGTTCAGACAATCAGGAAACCTTGGCAAAGCTTGGAAACCATAGAACAGATTGTTGTTTCTTATTGGGATGTCTATGAACCAAATGTACCATGCTGAAATAACATGACAAGGTTTGGCCCACATGATAGATCACCCTGCACAAGAACCTACGATGGCTTGTCATGTCAACACTCCCAGTGTAATCTGTCCCACCGGATGTTTCTCTGACAAATCCTGTGTTGCATTAGAGCTATATGCATGCCCACTAGGATGCACTGGTTACTTACTTATTTATTTATTTAGCAGACTTATATGCCGCCCCATTTGCCTACGCCTCGGGGCAGCTTACAAATAAATAAATATCATTAATACAATAAAATACAGCAGGAGACATCCTGGCCAAGGTTGTTAAAATCAATAAATAAAATCAACAATTAAAATGATGTTTAAATAAAAAGGTCTTGGCCTGGCGCCGAAAAGCAAATAATGACGGTGCCAGGCAGACCTCTCTGGGGAGCGCATTCCATAGGTGGGATGCCACCGCAGAGAAAGCCCTCCTCCGGGTGCTCACCCTCCTAATGTCCTTCACGGAGGGCTCTCGGAGAAGGGCCTCTGCCACCAATCTCAAGGGGCAGGAGGGCACGTATGGACATAAGCACTCCTTTAGGTAACCAGGACCCAAGCCGTTAAGGGCTTTATAGGTGATAACCAACACCTTGAATTGGGCCCGGACTTCAATGGGGAGCCAGTGAAGCTGACGGAGGACTGGAGTTATGTGAGCACAACACCCAGTCCCCGTCAGCAACCTGGCAGCTCTATTCTGCACCAATTGAAGTATCCGGACTGTCTTCAAGGGTAGTCCCACGTAAAGCGTGTTACAGAAGTCTGTAACTTATAGGCCAGGGATGTAAAACCTCAGGGTTCAGGTCCAAATCCAGCCCTCTGGGGCTTGCCAGACAGCCATGCCTCTTTCCCCGACCTCATCCATTTCTCCCAACTAGCACAATGTTAATTTCCTGGGTTTTGTGCTGTTTTTTCTACATCCTAAAGTATTGCAATACCTCTCTAAGGCTTAATTACCAGAAGGAAGAGCTTTATGCTGGAATTTTATCCTTGCCCTGTTTGGTTTTGCCTCTACCATGTTTTGCTTCAGCTCCACCCACTGGAATTTGGTTCCCAAAAATGTCAGCAAAATTGAATTTGGCCCTCAAGCTGAAAGAGGTTCAACATCCTGACATAGTTACTAAGATGAATGAGTAGCTTACAGCAGAGTATCATTTCTAGGGTTGGAACAAACCATTCTGGAATCAGTCCTTATAGAATCTTAGAATAATAGAGTTGGAAGGGGCCATGAAGGCCATCAAGTCCAACCCCCTGCTGTTGCAGGGCACCAAGTCACACCATCCCACTCAGATGGCTGTCCAGTTTCTTTCTAAATGTCTCCAGTGTGGGAGAGCCCACCACCTCTCCAGGCAGCTGGTTCCACTGTTGAATTGCTTTGACAGCGAGGAAGCTTCTCCTGATGTCCAGCCTGAATCTGGGTTGTCACCACTTGAATTGATTATTCCGTGTCCTACACTCTGGCATCAGCAAGAGGAGATATTGACCTTCCTCCTTGTGACAGCCTTTGAGGTACTTCTAGAGGGATACCATGCCCCCTCCCCCTCAGTCTTCTCTTCTCAAGTCTTCTCTTCTCAAGGCTAAACATGCCCAGTTCTCTCTTATAACATCTGCGCCCTTCCTCTAATGTTTGGCCTGGTCCTACAAAGTGAGCTGTGCCAAGAGGAAGTCCATGAAAATGTGTGGACCCTCAGTTGCGCAACCAGCAACCTTGCCCATCAGCTGCCCATCAAAGGGAAACCACAGGCGAGGGGTACTGTGAGTGGCACCTTTCCCAAGAACCAACCTCCTTCTCTGCCTGGTGCAGCCAGCAGTAGCAGTGCCACATATGAAGGGGGGGCACTGTCTGCATAGTTCATGGGGCTTGTTTCTGGACGAGCACCGGGAGCATGAGCCAGAAACTTGGACTCAGGGCCCCTGAAAAGGGGGCCAGAATCCAGGGAGCCAATCCCAGGGAATTCCCACCCCCAAATGGATTCTTTGCACATCCCTAACTGCTGCCATGCCAGGTTTCCATGTTAGCATTATACCTTGGGCAGGTCCAACCATACTGGTCACAGTGCTCCATCGTATGACCTGTTTCACGCATCACAATAGGCCATATGACAATAGGTCCTGAGCCATATGAGCTCTCTCCTGCAATACCTGGCTGGCTGGCTCACTCTACCTAATGATAGGGCCTTCCCTGCTTGGGGGCAACTAACCCCCAGTTGTACATGGTGACAGGTGAAGCATCAACTTTTGGGATGTGCCATCACCATAATTTATTCATGTCTTCAAGGCCAGATGACTGTAATACACTCTGTCCCGGTTAAAATGTAAAGTTTCCAGTCTGACTAATGATGGTTTGTCAAAGTAGGGCCGAGCGGCATGAGAGCACATCTAATCCAAGGATTTGACATGGTGGATTTGTTGTTTGGTAGGAATATCTGGCTATGTTCCCCCACCTATGTTCATCTTGTATATTTGAAATTCAATTCAAATATTACATAAACATCTTTAAGTCACTCTTCAGTGATCTCTCCTTCCACAGGAATCCAAGGCCAGGAACATCTCACTGCTCAGGGAAATGAAACATGCATAATGCTGGTATTTGAAGTGGGATTGCGTTTCCTTTGAGAGAAGCTGTGAACTGGTGTAAGTGAGCAAGAACTGAGAAAGTTGCAGAAATACTTGTAGTTTCAGGACATGGATGCCTTGCAGTGGCTTAACAAGGACCTTGAAGCAATTTGAAAAGAGGACCTCAGACCCAGCCAGTATTAATGGAAGCATGCCAGGGAGCTGCTTCTTCAGGAGTGGGTGAAGCCCTTAGAAAATCTACAAAAGGCTAAATCTGGCCCTACAGCCTGCTTTCAGAGTACTAAGTTAGGGTTAGCTGAGGGGATCTACAGAGTAGATGGGCACCTTGTATGTAGAGATTTAGGGAAGACAGAGGAAGCTTCGCCTACCAATTTTTGGAGCTAAGAGTAAGGCATTTGAGGAAAAGCCAAGAATGGTGGAAGAAGCAGGCACAGGATTGAAGATAGCAAAGGTACAGTCTATGATGGAACTGAATGCCAAGAAGAAAGACAAGCTCCAACCTGAATGTGAGGAGCTGCTTCTGATTGACTTCTTCATTCCAAGAAGGAGAAGTTTTGTCCAGATGCATCAGTCAGATCAGCATGGAGTCATGGGAGAGCAAAGCAACCCCTGATTGACTTCTTTGGCCCATTGGAACCCTAAAAAGACCTTAGTGGGTGGAACCATGTCGCTACAGTTGGTGCACCCCAGAAACAAGATCCAATGAAGTTATGGAATGCGCTCCCCAGAGAGGTCCGCCTGGCGCCGTTGTTATTTGTTTTTCGGCGCCAGGCGAAGACCTTTTTATTTAAGCAGTATTTTAAATGTTAATATTATTGAATTTTATCTGGCCAGGGCGGCTTGTTTTATATTGTATGTTTTATATCATATATTTGTATTTTAATGTATATATTTTAAAATGTTATTTTAATTTATTGTTGTAAGCCGCCCCGAGGCTTCGGCGAATGGGGCAGCATAAAAATGTTTTAATAAATAAAATAAATAAAATATTGCTTCTACAGGCTGTGCTGTTTTGAAGACTGGGGACCCCCCATACAAATAGTGAAGGGATGAGTAACCATCATTTGTCATCAGACCTTGCTGTCCCAAGAAAGGAAGGAATCTTGTGTGGAAGCAGCAAATTCTCTTGCCCCGAAGCAGAAGCTCCCTGCCCTGGAATCTTCTTTACCTCATTAGCTCTTCTGACATGTGCAAGTTCTACAGGGAAAGTCCAGAAACATGCAAGCAAGATAAGATAGTGGAGACAGGCAGCATGGTAACCATGAGGTCTTTCCTAGTGCTCACCAAGACTTCTCCCAGTTTTATTTTTTAAAAATATTTTGTTATTTCCTTACTGGCATAAAATTAAATTGTTAGCAATTTGTAGGAAGCATATTGAAGCACAGGGGCAGTTCTACGCTGAAGTAAGCAGGATGTGCCTCCACATGTCTGCTCAAAAGAAAATAGGACTGAATCACTCACAACCTTACTGCCTTGGCCTGGCCTGGCCCGGCCCAGACGGAAAAGGGCTTCTTTTTCAGGGGTCACAGAGGGAAAGTTATTATCACCCATCTGCAGCTGACTGGAGACGTGCTTTTCTTTACATAGCCAGGACCAGAATAAGAAGCTAATGATTAAGCCTGTGGGCTGGATGATGCCTGTTCAGAAGTAAGTTCCATTGAGTTCAGTGCAGCCTTTTCTCATGTGAATTGATACAGGATTGCAGGCAATTCTAAGTTCAAGCTGTCAAGAACTTCTCCCCTGCAGATTTTAGTAACAGAATCAAGATTTTATTTCCATTGATGCTGCAATACTATGCACTATTCTGGGAGTTCGTGGTTTGTAGCACCCAGCAGGACACACTTCCACTTTGGAGGAAATGTGCATCAAATTGACTGTAAATGTTTTTTTCTCAGCCTGGCCTTGGTTTTGCTTGTTTTCATTAACTTATCTTGTTAACTCTACAGCTGTTGGATATCAGCTAGAAGAATCCAAGCTGTATTTGCTACACCCATTCAGGTGTTTGTGCATGTGAGTCAGGATGGTGGGGGTTAGTACTGTTGTTGCGCTACTCTGTGTTTCTCAGAAAGTGTGACTGGATGAATTTGGGTGTGATGGAAATTGTACTGGCCAGGAAAATTTCTTCCTGGGATATTGGAGTATATGTAGGACTGCTCTGTGCATTTCACTGGTTTCAACATGATTTAGTTCAGAATAAGTTTAGGATTATACCTTTATGTTGCCAGTGATTCTGTGACTATAGTCTTCAGGCTACTGTCACGCAAGTAGGCACAATCTGTAGCCACTAATACAGAAATGATTAGACAATATTGTGGAATCATGGCTGCAACTGACATTCTAAACACAAAAGGCAAGTGGTGGGCATGGTCTGGAGCAACCGTCTTTGCAGTGATGTTGGAGAACAGTTGAGATATATATGATCCACTAGAGTAACAACTGTACTGTGCAAAGCTGTGTATGAGGAAGAAGCCACTAGAGAGTGGATATAATGAGTTCAGGACAAGGAACATTAAGCACAAAGAGGGACCACTGCTCCCCAGACTGCTAGAATGCTGGGGAGTTATATTTTTTAAAAAATGACTGCCAGATGCAAAGGCCTTTTGCCAAAATAGTCAGTAGGACTCAGGCTGACAGTAGAAACCTGGCTAGTTAGCTATCATTGGTGCAGGAATAGTGCAGCACATATAGGGGTGGTGAAATGATTCTTTTGCTTCTCATACCTCAGCTTTGAAAAAGAAAGCATACCAGGCTCCATACCTCATCCCAGTGGGGATGTGAAAGGCAATAGAAATTTCTTAATCAATGGTAGCACTTGCTTTATGAGAGAAAGGTGGATCATTAGAATATGCCTTTGACAGTATGTCAATGGATCACACATTTGTTTTTACTATTCTCTTGCTTGTTAAAATGCTGGCTTAAATTACTGCAGGTAATAAAAATGGTCCACCTAAGTAAAGACCTACTTATTGTGTAGTGGCCTCCAAAATAGTGATATTTGTGCCATTTCAGTTGTGTGGTTTGTAATGTTTTGCATCACATAGTGTTTTGTTGTACTTACACTTCTGCCTTTAGTTGCATAGATGTCAAAGCTGTTAACTGCAGATAACAGAAGCACACCCTGTGGTGAAGTCCTAGAAGTCATGTGCATCATTCGTATATGGATGCTCATCACTTGAATGTTGTATACTGAATGATCAGCAGCTGAATGTATAAACTCATTTCACTGGGAAGCATTGCATTCATTTGTTATGATGTGAGAACCTCCAAGAGTCACAAAGACTATCTGTAATGTGTTATTTATATGTATATATTTAAATTGGGGTGATGGCAGGTACTGAAAAGATCTGAGAAGAGCAGCAAATGCACAAATATACACATGCTAATTTTCATGCAATCTAAAATTGGTTTGTCCATGTCATTAAGCCGCCTCGGAAGCTTAGGCGAATGGGGCAGCATATAAGTCTGCTAAATAAATTAATTAAAGGGACCTAAGGGCAACTTTATTTGTGTAAAGGGATGTGTGGACAGGGGATAGGAGGGCATTTGATATCGGAAAACAACAGAAAGCTTCATTGTTGGGGGG
>NW_025336087.1:34081610-34140923 GCF_004798865.1 Varanus komodoensis | reverse complement strand
GGGGGGCAATCATGTAGGTGAAAAGCCAGTTAATGTGGGGGATGTTCCAGATGTAATTAGGATCCCTGTACTTGAGTTCAGCCAATGCTAATGGACAGCAGGGTGGTGGGCAGATGATTTCCCACAGAAATGGGACTCTAAATCAAAGATTCAGGGCTCTAACCTTTGTGGGCCACCTCCTAATACAGCTTCTCATTTATATTATTTTTATACCGTTCTTCGGTGCTATTTCCAGACTGAAATAATAAAGTTAACCAATGTCAATATGAAGAAAATTCTTGAACTAAAGTACACAATGTCACAGAAGTGGCATAAAACAGCAGGATTCGCATTTTACCTTAAAAGCTCAAGGAAATTTGTTCTGGTACCCAAAGTACAATAAAGGACATTACAAATCACACTACTTTCTAACTCAAAGGGCACATGACTCTGGTTTCAGATGGCAACTGGGCCTTATTCTTCCAGTATGCGTTAGTTCATTGCTAATACAGCAGGATAGGGTAGGGATTTTTGGTGTCACCTACTTCTGTTCCTTGGTGTCCAGCACACTGTAATCATTTACAACTACTTTTTAAAATTTGGAAGGAGCTGATAAAATCCAGCATATTAAGGTTCAGTGGTAATATAAGAAAATGAGATTTAAAAAAAAGCATGGTGAGAGGAAAAATAGAATTAGAGATCATGTAACATTAATCCTGTCTCTTTAGCAGCTGAGTCTGAACCTCATAAAAGCTCCTTAAACTAGACCTCAAGCCTATTTTAGGACTAAAATCAATAGCAACAAATATGCAGATTAAGGCTGTAACAAAATAAGCTCCCTTACATTGTCTCTGATCATTGGTCCATGTTAGTCCAGTATCGTCTACTGAGTGACAGCAGCTCTCCAGAGTATTGGGCAGAGATTTTCCCCACTTATTCCTGTTTAAGTAGAAGTGTAAAGAATTGATCCTGGGACCTCTTGACTGCAAAGCATGTGCTCTTTTACTGAACTATGGCTTTTCCCCCAAGGCTGTGAGTGAAACTAGGTAAGTTTGAAACCAGATAAGCAGGAGCAGGCAGGCAAGGCCAGAAAGGAAACAGATACTTAGACTGGCTTCCTGCAAGGATATGAAGGCAGATAAGATGCGGGCTTCAAGGAACAGAAGTGCATGCAAGACATGCCATACCCTGATCAACAAGATGGACAACAATGAAATGGTTGTGCCAAACGTCAGGGGTCGCCACAAATCTCAAGACCAAATTTGCAAGGGACAGAACAAGGAGAGGCTCTGGAAGACAGAGGTTTGTTTCTGTTGTTTTCAAGCAGGGAAGGAAAGGAGCAGGGAAGCTGCAAGTCAGTTCTAAATAAGGGATACTGCAGGTTCAAAAATGTTTGAGAAACCAGTCAGGAGAAAGTGTGACCAATCTGTAATACCAGTGAATTTACCACTGCTTCTCCAGGTGTATTCATTCAGGAAACTTGGTTCTCACTAAACAGATGTGTAACTACCGGAATGCTTGAGAGCATTGAACGATCCTGCTAAGAGACTAATCTCGATCTTACTCCTTCCTGAATCATTGGCTACAGCCTGTCTGGGTCTCTTGACAATGTGCTCTGTAGTGGCATCTAGTGGCTGCAATGGTAACTGGCTTTTGGGTATCTAGGCCAGCTTTGTGAACCACGTTGCAGCTAGGACTTGAGCAAGTGTGAAAGCATTCCCCTGTAATGGGTAGCATAACACCTGCATTGGTTAGGTGGTGAGAGAGTTAGAGTGAAGAGAGAGTTCTGGGTATCAGTAATGGCACTCTTTAATTTTCTGATTTTTTATTCCTGAGCTTACATTGTTTGCAGGCTGTCTTTAAGGGTGGACAACTAAAAGCTGCTACTTTATCTCCAGTAGGCAGGAGGTATAGTGGCTGCAGTCCTTGGGCCCTTAGCAATGCAGCACTCTAACTAATGGAGATGGCATTTATTTGTCACAAGGCAAGCCTTTTTCATGGGAAAATCCTCAAACTACAGAATGAGTGTATGTCACAGCATTGCTATTCCTTTAGCAGTTGAAGCTGCTGTGACGCAAAATCAAGGATATTTCACTTTGTTATGGGACGAGCTCTTCCTTAACAATGTTTATTAGGCCAAAATCATCAGGCAACACTTTTCACTGAAGGAATGTGTAATGACAGAAGTAAAAAACCATTTGTTGCTTCTTGTGCATTTATTGAAACCAGAAAGTCTCTGTTCCTAAAAAGAGCCCCCAGTGTGGTGATTGGCATTTCTGTAATTCTCTCGTGAGGATTAGGGTTGGGGTCAGTGGAAAGAATCTCTTCATGTGGAAATTTCTGTGTGAAGGACTACCTTTTGTTGGCCCCTGCTCTAAGCCTGGACTTCAGCTGCTGGCATCCCTGTCCTTTGGCCATGCCGGCAGGGACCTATGAGAGCTGAAGTCCAAAACTGATGGCCATGCTTGGATTATAGATGCACAGGGAAGACTCTCGCTTCATTACTCAATCTTCAGTACCTCTGTAGTTGTTACCATACGGCTGTCATAAGTCTCTTTCTTCCAACCGGGCTAAGGAGAAAGAAAGAAAGAACACCCATCATCCTTGCAGGCCAGACTAGTCCTTCCATGCAGCAGAGTAAAGTAACCTGCATCACCAGCAAGTGGGCATACATTGTTTGTACATATTGCTTCCTTTTTCACTCTAGGTGCAAGGAGTGCCATGCACTATATCCTTGCCTATTGCAATGCAGAGTATTTGAGGGATGGCTTAGGCTTGAATGGGCAATTACGACCCTTGAGTTTTACAGTAGACCTGTCCTTGGTAGAGATGAATGGCTAGAACCAGTTTGATATGAGACAACATAGCTGCCTGCATGTTTGGCCTCTTTTTGGGGTTCAGTTATGAAGCCAGTTATAAGCACCTCCGAGTCAACCCTTACCACTACATCACCTTGATCTGGATCAGCACTCTAGCAGAGCAGTAGCTTTAAGGAGTCAGGTTGGTGCCCACTCCCAGTTGTAAACATGAAAATAAGACATAGCTCCTAGGCATAAATTTAAAATAAAGTTTACTTTTGTCCTGATAAAGGTATGAATAAGCATGGATAAAGGGAGGCTCATCACCACCATTTCCAAAATGGTTGTATACACTCTCCAAATAAGACTGTGCTTAAATTGAAAATTGGTCAATATTTGCTATATTCTGATCACTCCCATTTCAAAACAACAACAAAAATCCTCACATCAAGAGATGTTAATTTTGATAGAATGTTGCTTCAACTTTAAGCAGACACGATAGTTGTAATTTAGGAAACCTGTTTTTTCAGCTGCTATAAATGTAAGAAGCAAATCCCTTACAATGGATTTTAAATCCAGGGCAAGCATAAATATCAGAGCTACTCTGAACAAATTGAACCATTTTTCACAGACTTGCATAAAATACTTATCAGAAAGGCATAATAGTCTGCTCGCTGTTTGTTTTCTTACTTCATATTTTCCTGAGATTGGGAATTAGTATTGAAAACTTGCTGTGAAATGTATTTGTTGTGTTTGGCATATGTTGCTACTGAATGAAACCATGGAATCTGAATCTGTTTTTCCTTCATGCCTTTAACATTATTTATATCTGAAGAAAATAGCTATGAGGCAATGGGGAACAATAAAAAAGAAGCTTCCAAGAAAAGCAGTCCTGCAGTCCTTATTTGAACAGTTATGTCAGTCTTAAACTGTAAACTAAAACTATTCAGGTTTTTTTTTCTTGTTGAACAGTGAACTTGGATTTTTTGCAATAATCAGAAACAGGAGTTTTTCAGTATTTACAATCAGCAATTTTTATGGTACATTTGTACATCTCAAGGCTATTTGTTTGGCTTTTTTTTAAATAGCAGAGAAGTCTTATTCAATGCCTATTTATAGACTTGCTTCTTCTTAGGACCTGGACAAGCCTACATTCAGTTGCACGTGCTTGGACTCTGTACAGATAAGAGCCAGGGTAGATTTTTCTGTTCCAGGGTGACCTGTTTCCTTCCCACTTGTAAAGACACATACGCAGCCTCTTGAGTCAGTGCTGTTACTACTACCCAGTCCACCCCAGTTCTATGAGGCTACTCGCTTTAATCATTTCTCCAACAACCTTTCATATTTTTTCTACTTAAATGTTTGTTTTGTACCATTAATATTTTAAGACTTGACATTTTAGAAAACTCCTTGCTGTAAGAAGGCAGTAGGTGGTTTCATGACTGACACAAGGCCTATTCCATCAGTGCTGTGGACAGCCCAGCTTGGAGTGAGACATTACTTAATTATTGACAGAAGAGTTAGCAAAGTAGTGCTGTGAAAATGCATCCTCTATTGAGTTCAGTCTGGGGGAAAGGAGTCATCTATGTGGTGAGCCTGATTTCACAGTAGGCTCACAATATGGACATCTGTGAATACTGATGCGTAACACTAATCCACATATTAGCACGTTGCCCTGCCTAGGGCTTGTCTTGTAGACAATTGACCAAACTGTGGTTTGTTTTCTAAATCTTGTTTTCTAAATTTCTAAATCTATCTAAATCTAAATCTATGTTTGTTTCCTTCATTCACTTGATCTTCCCTTCATCCCAAAACTCATTTGAGGTGGTCTAGTATTGGCATTAAGACCAGGTGGGTTTTTAATTGCTTTTGCGTACTGTTTCTGTGGCTTGGTGAAATAACCTATACACAGTCTACAGTTCTGCATTTACATATATCAATTATGCTTTAAATAACACAGAGTTCACAATACAACAAGAAACCATGGGGTTTTTTCCCCCCACTGGGATTGTTTGTAATTTACAAACCGTGTTTTTTCAGCATGGCTGAATTTACCTACTACACCAGCCCAGAATTCAAATACCCTTATGTTAAATAAACTATGGTTTAGCATTCTGTGTAAACTAGGTCAGTGTCAGCTCTGCTATAAATAAATATATTCCAAACCATAGTCACACTTAATCTTTAATGAACAGAATAAAGGTGGCTGCACATCCAACATTCAAGTGAAATGGGGTCTGGAGCCTTTTGAGAAAATGGTTTGTGCAGTTCCTGTGTAGGAAGTATAAAACTATGTGGAATTTCCGTATCTGTGTTTTTTGTGCTTAGGTTTCTTATTTGGTCATGTCTCAGGGAGACGGGCCTTGTCACCCTTCTTGATTAACTTTCATCTACATCTTAGAGGAAAAAACTAGGAAGGATATTAGAAAAAGCAACACTGCTTTGCTTTTCTCTATGCTCTAAACCTGTCTTTCAAGTATTTGTGGACAAGTGGTGGAGAAAGGATTGTTTTTCAGTTTTACCTATTAGGAAAGAAGGAGGGAAGAGAGATAAGCTAATACGTTTATTATGTCTGTTTTCCTTTGGTTTTAAATCAGGTTTAGGAGCTTGCCAAATTTATCATCCACCTTTTAAACCTGGTCCTATGGGAACTGCAAATATGGGAATATTTGGCCATGCTATGGCTATATTTTGCAGCCATTTGCCGACTGCATTTCTCTTTGTGGGTTTTGAAAGCCAAGTAGACACTGGAGAACCTCCAGTTCACATTTACTGTTTCAGCTGTGTCTCACCATAATGGTTATCAATAAATATTTTCCATGAGCCAAAAGTCAACAGTTGATTTTCTTATTTGTATAAGCTATGGGTATGCAACTTGGTGCCTGCCAGATATTTTGTATTAAAATACCTAGAAGCCCCAGTTAAAGCCTATCAGGGTTTAATTCAACCTGCAAGGCACCAGGTTGCCAACCTCTAATGTAGGCTTTGAGCATTCCCAACAGATACTGTGTTTTTGGAAGTGCTTCTGGATTTCTGAGTGTGGTCCACCAAGCACCAAGTGACCAGACTGACAAGACAATGATTTGATCAGTACATAATAAAAGCAATGTAATAAAGACTTCTCTGGTTCAGTCCAAATTAAAACTGGCATTGAAAAAGTTGCCATCCTAATGCCCTTTTTACTTAATAAACAGCCTTCTCTTTGATAGAGGAATTCATCCTAATTGGTCTCTATAGGATCCTTAGGGTAAGAGGGAAAGTAAGTAAGGTAATGCTAGACTGATGTGGATAAGAGTTTAAGTCTCTGACCTCGCTGTCTGGAGTCATGGCAAAGTGAAATACATTGCCCGGTCATTGCACCCTGCCTCTATCAGTTTACTTTCATATGCAATAAATGATGTGTGATTATAGTATGCAGTTAGCATTTTGGCATGCAGGTCCGCTGCCTCTACCCACACACCCTTTGTCTTCTTAGCATTGGCACAATGGCTTGGAGCCATGGTAAGGCATTCTCCCATCTATCAGAAATGTCATTTTCCATGGACTAGTCACTGCCAAGAACGGAATAAGCCTGGCTCAAAGTGTCCATGTCTGGAATGCCTCTTGTCACGGTA
Source organism: Varanus komodoensis (assembly GCF_004798865.1). NCBI lineage: Eukaryota > Metazoa > Chordata > Lepidosauria > Squamata > Varanidae > Varanus > Varanus komodoensis. The sequence continues at coordinate 34,134,532 of NW_025336087.1, read as the reverse complement.
ATTAAGTGAGTACTTCTACATCCACTGTTTAATTTGCAAGTTGCTTTCCTTTTTGGGGAAGAGAAAGCAGGCCAAAGAGTGAATGAGCCCGGAAGGCTAACTAGCAAGTCCTAGGCAAAGGTCATTCATTTCAGCAGGGCTGGTCTGAAATCTCTACCTGAGCCCCACAGAAAATACCAGAGCATCTGCAGCAACATCCTCTGTAATCACATTCTTTCTTTGATTCTGGTTTTTATAACATGATGAGGATTTGTCACAAAACTGTGACCTTTTCCATATGAGGGATTTATTGTCCACTTGCCACTCTTTATTCATGGTTGTTTACAGAGTCTTTAGACAACCTCCTAAACTTAAGGCTTAAGATATGCTTTTTAAAAGCACTTTCCTGTGGGTTTTCAAAGAGGCAAGATAGAGTATTATTTCTAATAGCAAAAGGAAATGTATTATCTGGGTGTGTAATGATGTTGGGGTTTCTGTGGCAGAAAAGCAGGACAGGCAAGACTTTTTGTGTTGTGCTCAGATCTCAGTTCTGTGACAAAACTAAAAGTAGATAAACAAATAATCAGCCTTCTGTGCAAAAGTTCTCTACATTGTTTTGTTTTATTTTGAGAATGGCTATCAAGCACTTTATTTTGTCCTTATTATCTTTAAAAATGCTCTTTTAATTCATTCTGGCCCCCTTGGAGACTTGGTGTTGCCTGTTTTCCTTTTGTGGATTGCATAGCCAGAACAGCTTTTATATTTGCTTCTTACTAACTTACTTCATTAAAAATGACTGATGCTACCTTACTGCCTACTTAATATGCCCTGAGCAGATATTTTATCGCAGATGCTATAGGTAGACCATAGAAAAGAAACAAAATCTCTCTATCCTGGTGGAAGATGTAGATATGATTCATACTTGTTTTTCTTTTGCTTTATTTCCAGATATGTATTGGCATCTATATACTCTGTATTTGGAGAGGAGTTGTAGCTCAGTGTTAGAAGATCACTACTTTACAAGGGTTTGTATCAGTTTGTACAAACCTGGGTCAATGATTACGTTGTATACTTTCAAAGTTTATGTCAATTGTCTGCAGTGGCAAATGGGTTCTGTTGTGGACTGAGGCTACATGCAGCAGCAGGGACACCTCCAGTGTGCTAATCTGGAGGGCAGGGTCAGATTCACGAACTATCACGAACGACCATTTCTTTAGTTCTTACATAATCATGAGAGCAGTAGAAAACAATCAGCAATAGCCCCATCTGGCAGACTCTAAGAATGGTACCTCTATTTACTGAACGTTCTTTTTCCTGTCAAGGAAAAGTGAACACTATCATCTCCTTTCTTCTTAGCAACTAGATGGTGCTGATGCAATTAAAATGCTTGATGAAAGCTGTAGGATCCAAACTGTGGATCTTGAAAGAGTATTGGCAGAAGGATTCTTCCTGCCTGAATATGGTAAATAGCCTCAGGTTAGAATTCAGTGTATCAAACTCTATGACAACCTAGAAATGGCTCATTACTGAGGAACTGATGCCATCTCTGAGCTGTTCCTTGTTCTGAAAATAGGAGATACACTCAGCAGTATCTTAATAAGCTCTACTGCGTACCTGATGGCCACCTCCTGTGAGATATGCCAGAGCCCCTGGTAGCACACTTGCTAGTCTGTGAACAGCTGAAAGCTGGAGAGGATGAAACGACACTTATTTGAGTCAGATCTTGCGTTGCCAAAGTAGTAAGCAATGTGAATGAAGAAGGCAAGAGTAATAGTCTGTCTAACGAGACTAACTTCACTGCCGAGATGCAGATTAGAACCTGCATTGCACCCATCAATATAGTTTCTGAACTAGAGGATTTTACTCCCCGGAACAAAACTCTTTTCAAAAAAAACAGCATGCTATGATGGCAGCTGTGTTGGCAGAACACTATTGAAATTGCTTGCAACAGCCTGCTTTTGCAGAAGTCTGAATTCTTTTATAACAAGACCACTTCCATATTGCTTTGATGTAAGAAGGGCTGCAGAGATCTCTAGATGAAGAACTTGGGAATGGGACTGGCCTGGACACTGAGAACTGCAAAGGGTTATCTCATATGTCAGCCCTGAAAAGACCCCATTGCAGACTAGCTTGCAATTTTACTGGATCCAGGATAATGTCACGGTACCACTACACTACCGTTGTTGCCATTGCCAAGCTAAATCTATGGAAATGTGTTGTCAAAACGCAGGCACATGCATGCAACAACTGTGGTGAGACTGCCTCTCTCAAAGGAACTCATGTCATCTTGTTGACCACATACTTGACTAAAAGAGAACTTGAATCATGACAAAAAGCACAGCAGGTAAGTGTTAGCTTAATTTGCTTGCCATTTTTAGGTGTGGCACTTTGGAACTCCAAGTGAATTGTTGCTCCTTGTCTTTAGCGACAATAGACAGGTTTGTTCACAGGCTTTTCCTCAAGGCTGCCTTGTGCTTGCAATGCAGAGTGGGCCAGGAGGGATGGGTAGATGTGCTTGTTTGAGCTAGGGCAAAATTCAGGGCCCTAAATATGTAAGCCCAGGGCCAAGGTCAGGTTCCAAAATGCCAGTTCTTTATTGACAGTGTGAAATCTTGAACGTGCAGGGATCCAAAGAAAGCATGAGAGCTGAGATGCTATTCAGACCTCTTGATAGACAAGAACCACAGCAAACATGGCCTACCATTCTACAGGGTACTTCATCTGTGTCCCACAGGCTCATGGGATACGTGTGTTTTTTTCACCATTTTCACTGTAAAGAGAAGGCTTGGGGCGCATAGAAGAGGTGACTGTCTAGGTCAAAGTGCCCAGCAGCGATACAACATGCTTAATTCTGGGCCCCAAAAATGACTGACAGAAGTGATGTTGCCTCAGACAGTAAAATAACAAGGGATGGAAGAATATAAGCAGGTAAAGAATATAAAGGATAATGTGTTGATGCCAGTCCTGCTGAAGAAAGGAACAAAGCCTGAAGAGTGCGGTACGTGGTGGGTGCAAGCAGAAGCTCTATGAGATATACACAGGTAGCACAAAGTAGGTGCTGCGCTGTCGAAGCTCAGTTAGAAGCACCCTCTAAGCCCATCAGTCTCGGGCAGTGATGGCAAACCTGTTAGAGACCAAGTGCCCAAACTGCAACCCAAAACCCACTTATTTATGGCAAAGTGCCAACACTGCAATAAAACCTGAATACTGAGGTTTTCGTTTAGAAAAAACAACTCACAGCTAGCCCAAGCAAATATCTATCCATCTATCTATCTATCTATCTATCTATCTATCTATCTATCTATCTATACTTGGCAGTGCACTGACTGGCCATGAGAAAGCAAGGACAAGGACTTTTTTTTATTATTGGCTAGAGAAATGAGTCTTTGCATAGATTTAAATATGTTTATAATTTAACATAAAAAGAAAAAATGTGGGGGGCTGACCCAGTAGGTCCAATGTTTCTGATGACTGATGTTTTTAGTCGTTGTTGTTTTTTGTGTTAGGTTTATTTAGAATAACACTTATTCAAAAGAAAGGAAGGAAGGAAGGAAGGAAGGAAGGACAAGTAGTAGCGGCTAATGAGCCTCGGCTCGTGACATAATCACCTGGTGCCGCTATTCCTTTCTGAGCATGCGCATGGCCCCTATGTGCACTCTTATCCGATGCTCAGCTGCTGGGGCGATGCTGGGGCGACTTGGTTCACATGCCGACAAAGAGGGCTCTGCGTGCCCACTGTGGCACACGTGCCATAGGTTCATCACCACTGGTCTAGGGCTTTGTGTATGAATAAGAAGAAAAATAAGGATTAAAACATTATTATAATATTTTTAAAAATATTATACTTTGTCATTTTTATTTGATCTGTTATGAACCAGACTCTCTTAACTATGAAAGCAGACTTCTCAAGCAATACAGAGAGAACATATTAATGAAAATTAGTACTCAGAGTCCAAATTTGAATCCTTTACCCATTTTTATGCAGCAGTCATAATCAGGCATTGGACTTGATGCAGGCACATGCAACTGTGTTGCTTTAAGTGGACTTCCTTGACCCATCTTCTCTGTGGCGGCAGTACCAGCCCCCTGAAAATGCTGCACAGAGCATTGGAGGAGCCTGCTATATGGAATGAGGAGGATCCTTGAAAATTTGATAGAGCCACCTTCACTGCTTGGGTTGGGGGGGGGGTGTTCATCCACCTTCTGAATGCTTTTCAATTGGCTTAACTTTTTGAATGAATACTTTATAAAATGTTTTCCCATAAAAAAGGGAATCAGAATATTCAAGGGAAGAATTACTGTATTTGTGTGTGGGAATGTTTGTGCATATGCATGAGTGTGAAATTGCACTTTCTTTTTTAACTTTCAAAGAACATTCTGGAACTTTTATTTTGATACCAGGATTAGTTCAGTTCAAACCATAAAGACATTTCAAGGTAGCCTGAAGATGGGTAAAGGCTAATGATTTTCTCTTACTTTCTAGCAATGAGCTCTTCTTTCCTTTTTATTTATTTACTAAATACTTATCATTTTGGCTGTTCTGAGCAATAGTCACTCAGATAGCTTGTCTTTTCCTCTTTGGGTGAAAAATGAAGTTTGAAAGAACGTCCATTACCTTCATGGTATGTGTTGACTCTGCTGATTCTTCATCTGCCAAGGCATCTACCCTGGCTTCTGTCTCATCTGGAGACTTCTGGTAAGAAAAGTAATTGATCAAATTAGCTCTGTGTAATCCCACACAGACCACTTGCCACCACAGCTTGTTAACCTTCTACACAAACAGTTTATTTAGCTTTCAGAATGACATCACGAAAATCACCCCCATACATCAAATGCATCTGAAGAGAAGCCCAGTTTCAATCTGTTTCAAAGTCATGTTATTGTGTGGATTAAAATTTAGCTTGATTTTAATGAGTTTAATTTATATTCACTAGGCTCATGCAGTGAAAAAAGAAGTGGAGCCTTTTCTATTGTGTTTTGTTATTATGAGGGCTTTATTTTCCCTGGTTAAAAAAAGAAAAAGAAAGGAGTGCAAACTCTGAACTAGGTATTCAAACTAGTATATCAAAGAATACTGGGTTGCATCTGGATGTAGTTGTAATTAAAGCAGATCCACTGAAATCAATGATCCTTAAGTTAATGTTCCACTGATTTCCATAGGAGTTACTCTAAGGAAGATTAAATTAGATCCAAGCCAGGAAGCATGATCTAGCTAAAGTGTGGTTTTTAAAGGATCCTATCATATTTATCATTTAATTTCTTGTTTTGAGTCAGCAATGGTGTAAGTATTTTCAGTACAAAAGGCTTTCATTTTCTTTCCATCTTCCTGGTCTCATGTGAAGCAGAACATTAGGTGGTGTTTTCCTAATGGTCAATTGTGTATAGTCTGGGTAAAATTAAGAATTTGGACATACATGACTTATTTGACCTTTTTTTAAGAAACATGGCAAAAGAAAGTGTGACTCACTCGTGATTTCTATGTCACCTCTTTGGGTAAAGTTTCCCTAACACTTTAAATGTTTTCATTTACTTGTTTAGGAGCATTCAGATTAAAGATTCATTTCACTGCTAAACCAAAAGACATTGAATAGTCATATTGTCTTTTCCTCCTTAACTTTTTTTGTTGTGGAAAGAAAAAAGATGGATGAATGCATAGAAAAAGGAGGAATTCAAGGCGAAGATGACATCATCTGGTCACCACCCCTTTAAAATTCTGTGAATGAGACAGGATGTGTTAATAGCATTTTTTAAAAGTTATCATTTAGTGCTATTTTCACTTTATCTAGTGCTGCAGCCTTATTGTACTTTTTGTTGTATTATGTTTTCTTTTTATCTTGTATTTAACAGTTCTGTCTGTTAACTCCCTGACCATAATGAAGCAGAATATTGTTCTATTAGCTGTAAAAAAAATAGCTACTTTCCATAGTCAACTAGATATTCCCAAGGTTAAAAAAAATCTCAGCCAAATAGGTGATTGTTTGGTGGTTGATTTCTAAACTTTAGGAATAAGAGCTTTCTCTTAATGCCATTTGAATGTAATACACAGTAATGGATCTAATGCTGTACTACAGCAATACTACCACAAATTTCCATGCATAGTATTTATCCCTTGTTCCAGTATAAGCAATGCCCCAGTGTCTATGATCGTGGCATAGTAAACCCACCATATGTGCCAGACAGTCTTCCTAAGCTTGCTGGTACAACTTGCTATTCCATCTGAACCCCAGCAGCATAGTTTGTTTCAGGGCTTAGCAACCATCAAACAATCTATGAGCTGTTGCTGGGTTATCAGAAAGTTGCTGTATCCCTCTGCACAAAGAAGCAATGCTATATGGGTTTGAATATTATTATTATTATTATTATTATTATTATTATTATTATTATTATTATTATAGCATTTCTATGCCGCCCCTTGCCGAAGCCTCGGGGCAGCTTACAACACAATAAGATATCATGACAAGCTGCGCTAGATTGAGTAATTAGGAAATCTGGCCATTGTTCATGGTGGAAGAAATAAACCACCATGGCTTATACTCATCACCACGATTGTCTGAGTAAGATTGCTGTATCCTAAGTGAGCCAGTGCTTTACATGACTTAATATAGTTGTTTGATAGTGGATTGTAATGGGAATGTTTGGGAATGTTAATTGTTTTTCCTTTACAGATTTAATAAGTGCAATGTAGATTTTTTTTCTCTTTCCATAACAAAGTAACTTTTGTCACTCAGTCAGTATATGTAAACAGACCAGTAAAGAGGTCTTTAGAAAAACAAATACATAAATAAACACAAATAAGACATTGGGAAGAGCATTCATGTTCCATCTCCATCATCTGTTTTAGGCAAAATAAAATCTTAACCATTGGCAAGACTGGCAGGGCTGCTGGGAATTAAAGTGCCCCTACATTACTGCCTATTCTTGCTGCCCATTCCCATGGCAGCTCTTATAACTCCAGAAGGCTTGGCACATGCATAACAGTTGCCATTCCAAGGACAGCAAGGTATGTGCTTATTGAAAGCTATTTACAGTTCATACTGTTTTGTAATCGGTAAAGTTTCAGTAAAAGAGCTACACTTCCAGGTGTTCATCCAGTTTGATAAAGAGAAGAAAAGAAGGCAGGAACCAGCTGGTAACAGCTAGACACATGGGTCCAGGGCAACACAGCTTGCCACCTGAATACTGGTGTGTGCTAACAGCAGTCACTAGATATGATATAAAGGGAGTACAGTGCATTTATTTCAAAATGCTTCAGTTTTCTTTATCCTCAGCAACTCTGGAAATAAATCACCATTCCAAAAGGCTGCTATCAATCAAGTAGAAAATAAAAATTTAAAGACAAGCTTCCCCAAAAGAAATTTCAGCATGCAGCAGATCAGGTTGAAATCCTCCTAACAAAATTTCACTGACAAATTGTGTTTGGATGGTTCCTTATAGTGCAAGTGATGTCAAAGAGTTGCTTGTTTTGGAGTAACCTGATTTGTTCTTCTGACAAAGAACAATGTAATCAGTAGATTATCCTGTTTACAGTGAGTTTGGTGCATATCTAATCTGAAGTAAATCCCAGCGACCTCAGCTTAATGTCAAGTCCAACTGAAGTCAATAGGATTTGCTCCCAGTTAAGTGGGAATAGTTATTTCTTTTCTTTTAAAGAATAGTTTCTCAGTTGTGCAAAATAAGCTGGTCAGAAACCTTGGCTCTTCTGAGAAAAAAGCATGTATGATCTACATGCTAAGTGGGTGATGTTCTTCTGGTGTTTCTACATGGTACTTTCAAGCCTGGATCACTGACAGCTTTGCACATTGGAACATAAATCAAGCTATCCCATGTAGTCAACACCATACCTGTAAGAGGGCTGAGAGACTTCTTTCAGTCTGATGGCCTCTTGAGGAACTCTTCCAGTGGTAGGTGGGACTAAGACAGTGGAGCCAAAGACGGGAAGGCCTTCCCTCCAGCATACAATAAGATTAATGCTCTTATTGAACGATCAGTGGTTGGGGGCAAAGTGGGCAGGGCCAGAGGAAGGTGCCATTTCACGGACCCAAAAGAGTTAGATTTGGTCCCTGGGCCAGAGATTCCCCACCCTTTATAGAACACAGTAAATTAGCTCAACTGTTAATGCTGACAGACAAAATTAATTTCAGTGCATTTAGTTCTGTTGGGGTTCATGGTTTGCATGTGAAGTCCAAATATCAATTGAATTTTGGACTTGCAATAAGTTTATCTGTCACTTGTCCTATGAATTCTACAGGTAAACTGTCCTCTAAACACTGTTCACATATCTTTCACTTCAGTTTTATTTTCAGATAGCAAAAGAATAGTCCAAAACAAAATTTTGTGAGATCATCATCATCTAATTCATCTTACTTTAAACCCACCATGGGATGGTTGACTTTAAACCATGATAGGATGATCCAACAGGTAATATTCCTAAAGAAATTCTTCTCAAATTAAAAAGGAGGCAACATGGACTTCTCAGTTTTCAACAGTATGCTGTTTTATGCATTCTTGCACTTAATAACTTATTCTAGGTATTAAATCTGTCACATTCCTTTTACTTGGATCAGTGTTGAAGAATTTATAGAAAGAGACCCAGATGTGACCCAGCAATTTGAAAACGTATCATAGATATGAATCCAATTAGTTTCTGTCCAAATGCTGACACACATACTTTGTACCAATATGTGACATCTGAACAAGTCATATTTAATACTGAACTGAAAGTGATGGCAAAAATGAAAACACGGGAATTACTTAACACTCACTCCGTGATCACAATTCACTCTCAAAAAAGTACATCAACCTGTCTTGTTTGATTTAGATGCCAAGTTAAAATAGCATTGGAAACGTCTGCCCCAAGAACAGAAATGTTTCTTTCTTTGCCCTGCTCCTCTCTGCCCTGCTTTGAACTTACAGTATTAAGAGCAATTGCAGTTGCTTACACAAATACATAAACATACAAATCATTTGCAGCAGAAAAGCAAATGTCAAGAACTTACCACAATATGCCCCATAAATACTCAGCAGGTTATTTTACCCCACCATGTTTTTTTTCCTTTTTATAAGTCACCTGCTATAAATATATGTGTTCTTTAACAGAATGTGCTTGTGTCAGAAATGCTGCTTTAAAAACTGTTGGCTTGTTTCTTGTAGAGCATCCGAACTGCTGCTATGTATGAAGGTGCTCACATGCAAGTAACAGGCTGATGCTCAGTACAAATGTTTCCCTTAAAACTGGATTGTGTGGGAATCCCTGAGACCCAGCCAGTATCAAGGCTCGGCAGGCAAAAACCAAAGACTGGAACAGCTGCAAGAACAGAATGTACATTCAATAAGCTGAAAAGTGGACAGGATCAGTGGAACAGTTTTCACTGTTCCTTTTTCTTTTAAATATTAAAACACATCGATATGAATATAAAATACATTATAAAGAATAAAAGCAACCCAAAATGCATGCATACACAGAGAGAGAGAGAGAGAGGGGGGGGGAGGGGGGGAGGTGCACTACTTTTAACTGTTCCAAGGGATATTTTTCTTTTCCTGTGACATCATCACCATTATTTATTATTTAGGGAATTCTCAGCAGTGTTGTCCTCGCCTGAATGTCTGCTGCAAAGACTTTTTGTTCCTCAGGAGCAATCGTGGGGGTCTGAAGGTCCCTTATCTTGGAAAGGGGTTCTGAGGCAAGTTATAGAAAAGGAAAGAGACAGAGTGAGGAGGCAAAAGGAAGAGTGTAGTAGGTTCTACTGCCCAGCCTGTTTGTATCAAGAAGCACTGCTGCATTACTAATTTTTTTTCCAAACACAACTGGTGCTCAGTAGCCTCATGTCAATGAATACAGTGCAATATCCATTGTGCTATTACACAGATCAAATGCCACACACTAGTGCCTAGAGTTGTACTTGCGGAAAGGTTATATGCTATATTCATGTTTATAGTAAAAGCATATGTTTATAGTGAACTTTGTCATCACACAGTGCTGTGATTATGGGAGAAGTGGCCGGGTGTGCTGCTGTTTTGGGTTTCTTTCCACCTCCCTTCATTTCTCCTCCCTTCCTTCAAGTCCAATGACTACACACACAGCATCATAGCTTTGCAGGAATGCAGACTTAAAAATGCATTGTGTGGTTATTCCTGGCTGTGCAGCCCTGTTGGCACTCAATGAAAATTAGCCTCAAAACTCACCCCAAAAAATTTCTGCTTGCAAATCCCTCTTCACCTGCTCACCAAAAGGTGGCTCAGTACAAAGAGCTGACTCCCAACTAGCTTCTTTTTTTAAAGCAATTCATCCTTTATTTGCTTTTCTGTCCTCACTTTCTGTTCCTACTTCTTTACTTTTCCCATAATTTTCCCTCCTCTGCTCCATCTCTTTCCATCATGCTGTGCTACAGTGCTTGTGGCATGCAGCAGTCCTGGCCCTGCTCACTGCCTGACAAGCAGGCCAACTCTCTCCGCTCATTCTCCATGCCATTTATCTGACCAATGTTGCAATAAGAATTATACTACTGCTATATTGAAACATGCATGGCTGTGGTAGCAAACAACCTGAAATCAACAACTGTCATAAAAGAATGTGGGGAAAATGCTGGTTGTTTTGTTTTTTATTCTATTAGTTTGCCCACTGTTCCACTGCTTACTGGAATATGGGTATTGGTGGACTTGAGGCACCACACAAATATTGGGACCTGGTATTCTTCCCTCTCTTCCATCCTGATTCTGTTTGGACCTAAGTCTCATAGTTCCTTCCAAAGCCAGAGGAAGTGAAGTTTGGTTGCATTTAGATACGATTTTTATGAGAGAAAAGCCAAATAGAATTAAGACATTGTTCCAGAGTTTACACACACAGTATTTTGGAAGGGGAATGCATGTTCAGCCAGTGTATACAAAATTATGCAGATGATACTTGCCCTTGACTTCCATCCCATGGGATGTGAAAACTGTGGATTCGGTTCAGGGTCTGTACTTTCAACTCACAAAAAGAGGGTGGCCTTAGAACTTTGACACCTGGTTTGTATTACTTTCAATGTCTGAATTTAGTACACGTCAGCTAATTCATTTTAATTAACTTTAGTTTTGCATAATGTTACAATAAGAATTATAGACTGCCAAAGCACATGCACTTATGAAAATTGTAGTATAGCAAATGTAAGATTGTATCAAACAAAAATAGACATTACATAGGCAATGCCCAACATTCACAACAAACATCTCATGACATCTAAGTGCAGTAGGCTTCTTGGGTAGATTCAGAGGGATTTCGGTCATTTAAGAAATGCTGGAATTACAGGTTTCTAATGGTGTTAGGTAGGGGGTGTCTTACTTGATTATGAATTTCCTACTTGTAAATACAAATATGGAATCCACAGGCTTGAACTTAGAAGATCTGAGCCTGGCCGACATGGACTTTTTTTTGGAGAGCACTCATTAATAGGGTGGCCGTAAGGTGGAGATGACGTGATGGCACACAATAACAACAAACACACACATATGATGTGTGATGTATGTATGAGTGAGCTCATTCTCTAAGTCTGAATCAATATATGCTGCAATTGGCACCATTTGGCAGGCCTAGAGAAATCCCAAGGTTTTGCAAGGGGGGGGGGGAAGCATGCTGGAATGGAGAATTCTAGAAAAAAAGTGTAGTTTATTAATTCACTGGCCAGGAGCACTCAGTGCTCCAACATTTTGTTACAGCCAGTCTTACTTGTATATTTGATTTTCAGTTTTCTGTCTCCAGTTTGTCCTGAACTTGTAATTTCACTTCTTTGTTACAAATAAATGGGGAAATGTTGAAAAATAAAGTTTTGAAATATTTTACAGAAACATCTACTGTTATTGTAATAGATATAAAGGTGTCAGTGAGAAGATGTCTGCTAGTAATTAACAGTTTTTAAAATCTCACCATCTCATTTTAATATGAGAGAGCTATGCCATCAGACCACTGTCAGGTTGCTTAATGATAAGCATGGACATCAATACTGTTGAGAGTAGATGGCATGTTTTCCAGGGCTCTTGTGATGTTGTTATGCAGGCACCCTACCGGTTTGCCAGACAGTAATCCAGATCTCACTGTCCAAGGGCAGGTGCTGTACTTCTTGCCCTGCTCCATCCCTGGACCCTGAACAACGGTCAATCCATCTATTGCATCTGTTATTGCATCTCTATCTGTTACTTCAGGAAGTTCTTCAGTTTGGCTCCAGAGTAGTCATAGAACAATGATGTCCAGGAGGCAAATGGAGGGGTGAAGTGAAAGAGGTATCATGTGCATTCTCACTTGGTGCTTTAGAACATTTAAAGGCACATGTGAAGTCCCCAGGTTGTAATCTGGCCACCTTATTAATCCAAGGTGGTAGTTATTTTGCTAGACCTCCAGGTTTTGTTAGTACCACTGTCCGTTCCTGTGCCCTTTCATGGATGGATAGGTATAACTCCTCACACTGGTTGTGGGAAGCAGTTTGGCAGATAGCTGAGCAGCATGTTCATCTGGACAGTGGTGCGCTGAAGCACCGAAGCACCAGACTCCCCCTTAAGGCTTTTCTTGTTGAACCCTTATTTCAGTGTCACTGCAATAACATTTAAGCACATAAATGCCATGCACACTGTAAATTTTAATGTTCCAATTCTGTTTATCAACTGAAAACAGCCAGTTTCACCCTGTACTTCTAGTATAATATGTAACCTATTTACCAAGATACTGAATGCATTTCCTTGACTTCCTAGAAACAAGAACACTGTCTTACAATCCTAGCAATGGTCAAATGTCTTAGCTGCTTAAGCGTTCTTTGTTTTGATTTGTGCTTCTTAGGATGTACACATTTTTGAAAGCATGGTAAACTATAATATCTATCAAAGCAAAATAAAACCTACAAGCTTCAAAAAGGGGAGGAGAGCCAATTTCACTGGCAAGCAGCAATAGAGGAAAAACCTGCTGTGAAGTATTTCATTTTTGTGATTCTTTTAACAATTTACAGAAGAAAATACCACATAATGGAAGTTCAGTTTTCTTAAGGGAGTCATAAATAAAATAGTGGTATAATCAAAAGGACAGAAGAAGAAAGACACTTCTGATATTTAATTCTTATTTACGTTCACCTCCATAATTTATGGCTTGCAGGCAAACGTGGAAGGTTACAAAATACAATAACTCAACCTCCTGTATGTTTTCCTCCTGCACCCTGCCTGTTAAAGCCTTCCAAAGCTTGAACCTGCTGCTTTAATTTACTGCTTTCTACCCAGTGATTAGAGTGAGGTTTGAAAAGGTCTTCAGAAAAAGTGGTGAGCTTTCTGTAGGATTTGTTACCAGAGCTTGTTCATCTTTCTGATCAATAGTGAGCTGCAGTCTAGGTCTCTTGCATGGTCTCCTGAGGATGCACACTTCAGCTCAGGGAACTTTCCAATGATTTCATCTCAAAGAGAGAGGTTTTAATGTAAGGTAGAAAGAGAGAAAGAGATAATATGTGCATTGCATTGTGCACAAAACCTAACATAGAGCCTTAGATACTTTCAAGCTCTCTGCCATTCACTGAAACAAAGCAATCTTGTCATTAGCCACGTATTTGCGACATACACATCCAGTTATTTTAATCTTCCAAATAGAATGCATGTGTATATAGGAACATGAGAAACTACCTTATACTGAATTAGTATTTTCTATATCATGGGTTCCCAGCACAGTAGTTAGAAAGCTGCATTTAAATATGTGCATAAATAGAGATGGACTCATACATCAGTTTAGGTAGATGAATTGGACTGTCTAATTTCCTGCTTCTGTCATTCCATTGCTTCATTGGCGATTCCATATGTATGATCATGTGACATCAAGTGACTAATTTAACTTATTATAGGTAAAAACATAACATAAAATAACCTCATCCCCCAATAACAACAAAACCTTTCTTATTCAAGGCTTCAGTTCTGTGAAAATAGCCTCATACAAGCCATTTTTCTCACCCCTGTCATTTTTAGGAAATGTATGTATAATACAGTTCTGTCCCCCCCCTTTTTTTTGCTCACAAACATCACAGAACTCTTATGTTTCTGAGTGAAGATGCTACAATATGGTTGTGAGGAAAGTCTAAGATATATTTCACATTTTTTCTAGTTATTTAATTTAGTATACTTTATACTCTTGCCTTTTTCCTTCAAGGAACCTAATACAGCCTTCATAATCCTCTCCATTTATCCTCACAACAACCCTGTGAGGTACATCAGACAAGAGCCATTGACTTATCCAAAGTTACTCAGTGAGTAACTGCTGAGTGGGACTTGGAGCCTTGATCTCCTCATCCACTACTTCAACCACCACAGCAGACTGGCTGCAATGTGTTTGAATGTGTTGCCAACTTTCATGAATAGGAAAAAGAGTTCTCCAGATTTTCGTTGTACAAGGCGGTGAAAGAGTTTATCTTGACTGACTGATAGAGCTTCTGTCCAGTATCTCTTTCCAAGTCTGAATCTATTTTGCTACATTTTTGCTTCCTATATAATTAATTTTCTTTTGGTAGTTCATTCACTCAATGAATCATTCTATAGCCAGAAAAATATTATATGACGCACCTGTTCTAATGGGATCTGGCCTTTTCCATTATAAGTACCTGAGAAATCAATAAATAACAGTGTGGACAGCAGCAATCCTCTCCATTTAACTCAGATAAAGTAATTTTAGCAAGGAAAATAATGATAAATAATAATGGAAAATGTAGTTGGAGATTGTAAGTAGGTGATATCATTTGGCATGAAACCCTAGAATGTAAACTTGACAACATCATATATCTAATCTATAGTTATTTGTTAGCATTCATGCTGGATACCTGCAAATTCACAGTGGAAATATATCATCTCACAAATATGCCTGTTTGAAAAAGATTTGGTAAAAAACAAGGCTCCACAGGGAAGACTCATCTCCCTAGATTCAGTCTTTTAAGAAAGCAAATTTCTAGCATTTGTAGAACCTGAACTAAGATGCACAATATGTAGAAATGCTATCAGGGCATACAGAATGTGTTCAGTTGCTCTCATATGCAATTCCAAAAAAGCAATGTTACTGCTCAAAAGTCAAGCCAGGCAAAGGTTGTAATGGTGTAAAAACAGGCTGATAATGTGAAAAGTAAAGTGAGCAGGCCAAGAAGCCTGCATTTTGACCAAGTGGGAGTGTCTCCTCCCACTGCTAAATACAGTCCCCACAGACTCAATTCCTACTGCCTAAAGCTGTTTTCTCCAACCTGGCACCATCCAGGTATTTTGCTCTCCAGCTTCCATCAGCCCAGCCACCATGAAGAATTTCCTCTGGACACCTATGGTTAGACATATAGGAATTGTTATTCCAAACTTCTGCATTGTTATATAAAGAAATCAGTTATCTGAATGTTCACATTTTGCTCTGAGGACTTACAATTATGATATAGACCTTTTTTTTTAAAAAGAGTATAGAACTTCCTAGGTATCTGAGGACCAATAATTTTCCTTCCCAAACTGATACTGGCTTGAAGGGTGGATATCTGTAGTGGGTGCTTACTTTAAGCCAAAAATTCTGTAGACATTTGAAATGGAATTCAGGGTGATTTTAAAAATCAGAACTAAATTAAGAACTAAGAACTAGAAAGAATGGTGTCGGATGAAATTTCAGTACTTGTACTTCAGATTTTCTTCCACAGCACTTCAGCACAAGTCAAAATCTTGAAAGAAATTCCTTTGCATTTGGCAAGGACAGTTAACATTGGAAATTTTGTACCTTTGCAGGAAGAGAGAATGGTGACATTATGATCCTTCCAAGCATATTCCAGTCAGCACCAGGGTTCCATGGAATCTTCTCATGGGGGTCCTCAGTAAAAGCTAAGCAATGGCCAAAAGGTTTTCCTGAAAAGTCACCCACCATTATAACTTTCCTTTTAAATGCTTAGCTATGAGGAAATGTGGAATATGGTTTAGGAAATGGTACACTTCCAGGTCCTGAAGAAAACTACACCCAACACAAGTTGAGTGTCTGGTCTAGAGCATGTCCCCAGCTTCCATGGCATGCATACAGGGCTTTTTTAGGAAGCTGTTGATGTGGAAATGAGTTCCTGAATATACAAAGCTTGGAAATGAATAGGCTAGAGTTGTGTGTGTGTGTGTGTGTATCTCAAATACTACCCTGAAGTAAAGAGACTTTAATTGGATTTTTAAAGAGTAAATTAAACTTGAACAACACACCAAACCATTAACATGAATTGAATAATAATTAATATTCATCAAATGAGAACAAGCAACATTTGATCCCTTCTTTTGACAAAATGGTAGCCAGCAACAGGCTAAAATAGAAGGAAGGATGATGTGGGAAGTTACAAGAAAGGAATTACTACTCAGCCAAGCTCTGCTTGCTTTGCTCTTCAAGGCTGGGAATGGAAGACACACAGTCCTATTTATTTACATTTATTTTCTGTTTTGAAAGACAGGCCAAGAAGCAAAATAATATGAGAGCCTACTCAAATGCCTGCTAAATTTCCCCTTAAATTGAATTTCTCATTTTATCAGAGAGCAATACTTGCACTGATGTTAGACAGGCAGCTAAAAGGTCAACAAGTTCCCTTGGTTGCCTTTTGTCAAGGGTTTTTGACTTGTCTGTGAATAAAGATCTCCCAGGAGGGATGCAGACCTGAATTTCCTGTCATCCTGAAGACAGCAATGAATTTGAAAATGTTACAAAAAGCATAAGGGACTTCCAGCACACCTTCAGATGCTCTGTCGATGCCAATAGCTTCTCATGTAAACATGTATACAGAGTTGTTTTGGATTTGTTCTGTCAACTTTTGGTTGTGAAACAAATTGTACAGCTGCCCACCATGAATGCAGAATGAACCCTGAACGTTTTTCATTACTGTGCTGAGATTAATACAAATATAGGAACAGCTGCACAGGGCTAGAACCAGTGGTGGCAGCAGTCAATTCCATCTCTCTTATAATGTTCAGGACTAAAGCTTTGGGAGTAAATTTATACTGGCCCGAGACTCTGACAGAGCATGCTGCTTCCTGGGACCATTTTCAGCTCCTGATTAAGACCAGTTTTTACAAGACACAGTTAACAATTGCTATTTTTTATTTCCTGGTTTTCTGCAGTGACATCACACTGACCCATATCAGATATGTTCACATTTTGTAGCTAGCACAACGCATGTAGAATGAAAGCCCAGATCTGAATGCATATCTGCTTCTATACACATTTGTCCAATTTTACATTTATTTTAATGGGTTCCAAAAAACAGTGATTCTTACAACTATTTCACAAAGTGGGTAAAGTCAGTGCAGGATGGCAAGACTATATTTTCATGACATGTGCTTTAAACCTGCCCTTAACTCCCCTACACTGGATCCAAATATAAGCTGGATCAACTGCACCACTGGCAGTTCTTTCTCTGCTCTTTCCCACAGCAGCCCTTCCACGCCCCTGAAAATGGTTCACAGAGTGGGGAGACCCAACTAAATGAAGCAAACTGGTAGTTGAAGACCCTGTGGAATAGGGTGAACTGTGGTGCATGGGGGAGAGGGAAGAGAGACCCCTCAGGTATCAGGTGGATGAACATAGTTCCCGAGCAGATTCTGGATTCAACCCAGCCCCCTTTTTCTTCATGCTTTATTTAAAACTTGTATCTCCAATAAAATCTGATCCCTTTTCCTAAGCAGCATGGTGTGTATTGGGCAGGCATAGGAAGTCTACACATGTATGTACTATGTATGTGGACTAGTCCACACAGGAGGGCAGTTAGGTAGGTAAATATATGTGTGTGTGTGTGGGGGGGCTTTTCCATCACCTTCTGGATCACCTGTTTTCGACTTATCAGCTGCCATTGCACACAGTGACTGTACTGGTAGTAAATACAGCTTTAAAACAGCTTGTCTTTATGATCAAGACCAAAAGAAAAATCTGTTTCATCTACACAGGGTGTTAATCTATCCAAGAAGTCCATGATTTACATTCACAATAATAAATAAATAAATCCTGAAAGAAGTTATTTTTATGAGTGACTAATAGAGAACATTCTCTAATAACTCATTTTGGTTTCCAAATATGCTTCACTGATTAAGTGCATTATATAGCGGTGCGCTGGCATGGCACAGCATGTGCATTTGCAACAGAAGAATAAATGGCGTGAGGAAAACAAGAGTCCACTTCTGCTCTTCAACATGGTGAAGTTCAGTATTGGACTAAGATACTTTAGGAATGCTAATGCTGGTTTAACTTTTAAGTTGGCTAATATTTATCTTTGTTTAAATGGATTGGACAGTAGCAGCCTGCTTTCCTAGTGATCAGTGGAGAGCTTGTAAAACTGGTGATGCATTTCCTGATCTGAAGTTTAAGTATTTATACAGAATTAAGTCCCACTGATTTCAGTAGAACTTGCTTCCAGTTTAAGGAAGTGTGCTTCCAGCCACAGAGATTGCTTAGTTCCCAAGACAGGATATAAAGCTAATTTTAATCTGATAAGTCATCAGTAATCATAGCTTACTGTGCCTGCTTTCCTATGCCAGATCGAGATGATAGCCTGGATACTCTTGCCTGGATCACTGAATAAAGATATGGGGAAATAAGCACAGTTAGTTCTGCTGTAGTTGCCATCAAAAGTGTTGCAACTAAAGACTGGCATGTAGTTGTCCCTATGACTAAATGTAGTGATTCTCATTGATATGGGAGAGCAGGTGATGCAATTGCTCTGCTCTCATGTGAATTAAATAGCTTTTCTCTGGGCCTGGGTTTGTGCAGTCAATTCTGCTTGTTTGTGTTACAAACTGTTGTGACAGATTCCTCTCATCAGAAGGAAGTAATTTTGTATCATATTAGACAGCAACTTCAGGGAAGTCATGGAGATACTTGCTAGCTACGTAGTTAACTTTCTCTCCTGTTATGTCCATGTTAGGGAAAGTGGAAACCAGAAAGTGACTAGGGCTTTGACAAAGATGACTGAATTATATGGATATAAATGTAATAATATAAATGTAATAAAATGCTGGGAACAATAGATGGCAAAAGAAGAAGGGGACGGCAGAGGATGAGGTGGCTAGACGGAGTCACTGAAGCAGTCGGTGTGAGCTTGAGTGGACTCCGGGGGATGGTGGAAGACAGGAAGGCCTGGAGGAATGTTGTCCATGGGGTCGCGATGGGTCAGGCACGACTTCGCGACTAACAACAACAAAAACAAATGTAATAAAGAAAGCCAGACATGGATGAGGTTTAAGAACAGAATCCCTTTAAATCCAGATTTGGCTACTGATAGCTATTACACTGGAATCTACATCATCAGTCAATTAGAATCCTTTCACTATGTAATTTCCCCACATTTTCAAGTCAGACATCATAATTTCACTTGTATCATATAAAATATGTATTTTACATTAGTCTTCTATAATTATTTGTTTATCAGTATAATCTTCAGTTTATAAGCCAGGGAGTCTGGCGAATAACTAAACATGCAAAACTGTTTAATTAGTTGAGGCTTTAATGTTCTCATTCCCCTAGTGCAGGGGTCTCAAACTCGGGCCCGTGGGCCAATTGCCGGGATGGGCAGGGCACAGGGGAAGGCCCTGTGGCCTTCAAAGCGCTGGTGGCGCCCGGGCCGGCCGCGGGATGAGCGGCCCACCACCACCACGGTGGCAGAATACTTGATGCAGCCTCACCCAGACTCTACTTCCAGTGGCCCCCAGGTAAGTTGAGTCTGAGACCCCTGCCCTAGTGATCCTTTACTTAAACCAATACTAAGTTGTCTACTGGCCCTGAGAGAACAGAACTACTGTCCTTCCTTCCTTCCTTCCACAATCAGAATATTTACTCTTTGTGGCATTGTAATTGCTTCATACTCAAATGAAATGAACTTTACATTAAATATAAACTGAGAATAGCCTCAACAGTTTTTTAATTGAAAATTTTATCTTTTACTTGATTATTTATGTTATCTTGTTTATTATCATCATATTTTATTTATGTTACTTGGCAATTTTATTGCAATGGCTACCCAGAGAACACAATGCTAATGGATGTCCTCAATGGATCCTTGTAGCATGTAAATAAATAGATTTTCAGTTTATGCCTTCCTTACAGACACACAGGCAATTGCATAACTCCTTGCTTTCATTCCTACCTCATGTTTCAGTGAGCCCTGAAGAGTTTCCCAGACTGCAGGAGGGCTGGCTTAGAGAATTGACTTGGCCCTATGAATGCAGCCACATGAAAAAGCCATGCATGAGCTAGTGCAGGATTGTTGACAGGTCACTGTTGTTGTTGTTATGTACCTCCAATTAGTTACAGCTCTCTGGACAGTGTACAACAATTGATAAAAAATGCCAATCAAATACAACATAAAAGACAAATAATGCTACAATCATAATAAAATTTCATTAAAAATTTAAAACTGAATTTTTACATCTTAAATAGTTTCATGCAGGTTCACCGGCAATTATTATTTGGAATAATAATTGGGAATTATTGGGGTTGCATCCTAACACAACTGGAGTGTACCAGCTAGGGGAGGTATGGGCTAGAGCACTTTAAATTGATCAGATAGAGCATGGGTCCTCAAACTATGGCCCGGGGGCCAGATCCGACCCGCCATGCCCATTTGGACTTGCCACGTGTGTGCCTGTGCCCATGCCCATGTGTGTGCCCACCACCGCCCACTTCGCCCCGTGCGCAGGGAGGCAGTGGTTTGCTCACTCAGAGAAAACGATCTCCAAGCAAGCAAGCAAGCAAGCAAGCCACTGCCTTGTGCACCCGCCTCATGGCATGTGCCCGCCCGCACCTCACCTCGCCTTCCCTCGCCACACGCTCCCACCCTCTGGCCTGCGTGCACCGCCAGCACCACCTTTCCAGCCACTCCCAGCACCAGCACCTTTCAAGTGGGCCTCTGATGGAAAAGTTTGAGGACCCCTGAGATAGAGTGAAAGCCCTTCTTTATGGAATTGCTTCCAGGAAGTAGCTTCTACATGTGTCCTCGTGTAAATTCATATATGACTGCATCCGTGGGTACATCTATAGATGTTTTTGAAACATATGAAGCAGGTCAGGTCAGTCAGTAAATCTTGGGTTGTTAGAGGCTATGTAAGCACCCACAGTTTCTGCTCTGAAGAGTTTAGTGACAGGAAGAGGTGACTCACTAGGTCAGTGTTTCTCATTGTCAGGATCCATCTTATGTTAATAAGCACTCCCTCCCTTTGTACTGTAGACAGGACTACCTCATTCACTCTGTTTTTGAACAATATATCTTGCGAATGTGAGTACTGGATATGAAAACAGAAAACAGGTTGAATTTTTTTTTTTTTAGGTTGAAATTTTTTATTTAAATAAAAACATACTACAAACAAAACAGGCCTGGTCATCATGCAGAGTTCCTATACCCGAGGTGCCAGAACTAAATTATTCAGGATAATTATAGTGTTAGCTCAACTGTAGCTCAAATGTTCTGCAAACAAAAGTTCCTAGGTTCAGTCCTTAGCATCTCCAGGTGGATCAGGGAAGATTCCCACCGGAATCTCTGGAAAATCACTGGTAGTCAGCACTGGATGAACTAAAGGTCTGACCCAATACAGGAAGTTTTCTGACTCTGTGTCCTAAATTTTCCAGCAAGACTCCTTCCTGGGATCTCTTGCATGTGTGCCCTGTGGAGCAGGTTTGTGTGTAAATGTTTCAAGACAGCTTCAAGGACTACAATGGGGAGAAGGGAATTAGCCTTGAAATGTGTATGCTTGGAGGCATGAATTCTTTGAATCCAAGCCTAAATCAAGAATATGCCCCTTGTCTAAGAGCATATATAGTTGATGACCCTTCATTCCTTCAAAGCAATGGGCACTCAAAAGTTCATCTAAAAACACAGGAAAGCACAGTCTTTCAGAAAGACTGCCATCAAGAGGTGAGCATTTCAAAGTGGAGCATAGAAACCTACATAGCTGACTTATATAGCATCAGACCAGTGGCCCATCTGGCCCAGGACTGTCAACATGGATGGCGGGGGGTGGCTTTTTTGGGGTTTCAGGCAGCAATTTCGTCAGCCCTACATAAACATGCTGCGGACTGAACTCAGGACCTCCTGCATGGAAAGCATGTAGTCTCTTGCTGAGCCACAGTCCTACATTCCCCAAGGCGGTGCATTGTTTTTGTAGGTATAAATGTGTAAACAATTAATTTGAATCACGACACTGTTTTTTTAAAACAACCAACCATCATTTCATGTCAAAAGTCACCAGTGTACCTAAATGTTCATTTCTTTGAGTTCCCTGGAAATTTGAGGACCAAAGATAGCAGTTTGTCATAAGGAACAATGAAGATACTTCATCATGACAGAAATGTTTATAGACAAGAGCATTCATTTCTGTTAATTTTATTAAGTACAATAGTGGTGTCTAAACAATAAAGTAGAATAAACTTCTGAAAATCATCCTGCAATTTTTGCAACTAAAAAAAGCAAGATTTTATCCAGCCTGTACTTTGATATTGCAGGTATTAGATTTATTGTATTAATATGTATCCCGACTTTTAAAAATTGTGATCTCTTGTAATCTAACCAAACATGATTTTATCAACATTTTGCTGTAAGGCAAAGTAAAATGTGACTCTGAAAAATGCCCTGATCTTGTTCAATCAGGAACCTGCATAGCAGAGATGTTATCATCCAAGAGAAGGATATAAACATTAGTTACTTCTTTTAAAGAAAAATCCATAAGGCAGCACTAAACTGTGCTTATCTTTTAAGAGGTATGCTACATGTTTCATTGTCTTTCCTAGCCTTGCTGTTCTGTTAGAGAGTGAGCGCTTTGTGTTAGAACATTTGCTAAGCTGCGGCTTGAAGCACCTGATCTACCAGGAGTTAGATCCAGACTTCATCATACATAGAGTTAGTCCCATTTGTCTCAGCGGAGCTTATGTTAGTCATGATTAATTAAATCATGATCAGATCATTGATTTCAGGAAGCCTACTCAAAGTCTGGATTGAACTGCTGTAGTATAAACTTTTACAAGCAAAGTGCAATCCACAGGTCATCCTGCTGTCTCATGCAGGTAAAAAGGAACTGAGAAGTGTCCCGAGGAAGCAGTGTCATACAACTGCTATGCAGTCTAAGCACTGAACAACCGAGGGGCCACCAATAAGTGATACATTAGGGGAGATCGCTCAGATGTTTAAGAAATTGTTTCGATTGTCAATTTGCTCTCATCTCCTTGTTACATCAGCCAAAGCTCTTGCAGGTATGTCAAGTCCTAGGAGGACGTCACTGGATTTAGACATTCCATTTGAAAAACAAAACAATGCCTGTAATTGGACTTTCCTATAAAGGCTGCAATCTTGCATGGATCCATTGTTATCTTTATATTCCCTTTGGAGATTGTAATATACTGTATTAAAGATAAACTGTTTAATTCTTCTTGATGTTAACAATAAATCCTACCTGTTCATGGCATTGTGTGTTATTGAAAGGAACAAATTACCTTATGAGCAGCAGTTAGGTGAGAGATTATCCCTAATATTTCATGTATAGTCTACCCTGTGCCCTTCTTAAATTTCCATAATGATTGCTATGTGATAGATAACACTTACTGTTGTTGTTGCATAAAGCTGAAGTATTTACTTGATTCATGTTAGCTATATGGACTGATTCATTCCCCAGTAAATTAATAAAATAAAATATATATTTTAAAAATAAAAATTGATTAAAATCTCTAGCAATTCTGATTTTAGAGGAAGAAGATTTTTCATTTCAGACAAAGATAAAGCTAGAGTAGTAGCAACAAAAACTACATTTCTTGTGGCACCTTAAAGAGTAATACATTTATTTTGGCATACGCTTCAATGGACATTATTCACGTCATTAGATAAATCTGATATATCTGTTGTTAGTCTTTGATGAGTCAAAATATGTTCTTGTGAGCTACATAAAACATAATTTCAGATCCTGCAGGGGAATGGACTGGAGCATTTTACATCGAGCATATACTCAGAAAAAGAACTTGTCTACATAAGGCTGTGAATCCACTGTTTCTCCTTTCAGTTTCATTACAGAATTGAGATCTGAGCACTACATAAAGAACATTTCCTTTCCTGCTTTTCTGCTATGTAACTTCTAAGTGACACCATGGAAAAGTAGCAAAATAGCACAAATACACAAGTGGAAATTGCATTTTCTTTCATTTTTAATGAAACACCACATTTTCTCTGTTCTAAAAAATTTAACCAAATTGTTGTTTAAAAACATGCAAAACTGGAGGATCTAAAGAACAACAGAATAGGGAATGATGAGCACACGAGTGCCTTACTGGAAAAAAAAAAGCTCCAAATCAGATAACCCTCAGTAAATACCTTAGCAAAGAGGCCAAGGTATTATTAGGTCTGTGCACCTAAGCTTGCTTTGGATTAGTGTCATGAATAGAAGTTTGGTGCACTTCTTCTGAGAATATATGGGTTTGAAAAGCAGTGCATAATACAGTCCAACACAGAGAGCAGGGCTGCTTGTGAGCAATCCTGCTTTCCGGGCATTGGAGGGAGCTCGGGGCAGGGTGAGAAGGGAAAGGCTGCCTTCACTGCACTCAGAGGCCAGCACAAAGCCAGCTGTGGCCACTGCACCTGAGCTCTGAGCAGACTGTCTGTGCCCCTTGCTGCTGTTCCACTGTGAGATGCCTTTCCAGCTTGGCTATCCTAAGGCTGAGAAGCAGCAGAAGGTTTTGTTTTTGTTTAGGCGCTAATTTGTGTTCAACCCTTCACAACCCCATGGACAGCATTCCTCCAGGCTCTCCTGTCCTCCACCATCCCTCGGAGTCTACGCAAGCCCACACCCACCACCCCAGTGACCCCATCCAGCCACCTCAACCTCTGCCATCCCCTTCTCCTTTTACTGTCAATCATTACCAGCAATAGGGTCTTCTCCAGTGAGTCCTTCCTTCTCATTAGGTGGCCAGAGTATTTGAGCTTCCTCTTCAGTATCTTACTTTCTAAAGAACAGTCAGGGTTGATTTCCTTTAAGATTGTCTGATTTGAGCAGGTTTTTATTACTAAAAACATCGAGATAAACATGGTAGTTCATGGAGGCATGGAAGCTAAGATCTACAGTTGGACAGAGAAACCCCAATTCAACAAAAATGTACAAACTTTTATGCCCTTCCCAATACTTCATCAGGCTAGATAGAGAAGAATGGATGGGGGAAGAAACAGAAAAATTCCAGAAATCAGGCAACCTTTGCCAATGTAGCAATGTGGTACTCTCCAGATGTGCTGGACTTCTATGCACACCAATGCCTCAGTCAGCCATGAAGAGGACACCAGGTTGAAGAAGGCTATACTAACCAGAGCTATCTGGGTCATGGCAATAACCCAAGGAACACCTACCTAAGGAAGAGGGCAGCTGCTATTAACATCCAGAATGTTGCCATATATTATAATTTTATAATAGAATGTTGGCTATCATAATTTTGAATGCAACTTAGCTAAACCAAAGAAGACTAATAAAACAAAAGAATCCATAGATAGTCTTGCCACTGCACAGGACAGAGTGGAAAATATTTCTTTCTTCATCTGTTTTCCACACAAAACTGCTGCTCATCCTAAGAATGATAATTGGATACACTAGGTTTTTTTTAAAAAAAATTAAGGGTTATATTTATCAGTAAGGAAATTATTGGTATGTTATTACTACCAAGAAGAATAACTCTAATTCTGTACTGTTACTTTAAAAAGAAAGATATAGGTTACAGTCTCTTTTCCTCTTTCTTACATTCTTACTTGGTTATAAGAGCATCACACAGGTTTAAAATGCCTCTGTGGAAAAGGTCACTCTTTTTTTTTCTTTCAGAACATTTCTTTGCTGTTTTGTTTCCCAGAGGTAAACCTAGAATCAACAATCAATAAAAGAACATCACATAACTCTTTGACTTACCTTTGAGGAATATCCATTAGGTCAACACATTTTGCTGGAGCTGAGAATGATTTTTACAGCCAATCATTTTAGATATAATGGCATTTCCTAATCACTGGATGAAAATTTCTTTAAATGACTCTAAGACAAGTCAGTCATTTATTCACATTCACCTTTTATGCTGCTCTTAAAAAGACACTGAAAGGACTTCTTTGTAATAAATTATCTTTATAGTTCTTACTTTTTTTTAATAGACCGAAATGTCTATTGCTATAACTCAGCCTCCAAAATGGATAGAAACAAGAAATCCTGAAGAAAGTTCTAATAAATGTCCATTCTAGCATATAAAAATCAGGGCTACTGCAAAATACTAAAGGTATCTTTGTTCTGCAATCTGTGAACTCAGAAATGGAGATAGCATAATATTGTACCATGACAACATATTATATGACATAATATTTACTATGACAACAGATCTTCTGCCAGATCTTTCTTGGATACAGACTTAGTCCTCATTAGAAATCAAGGGAGCTTAAATTATTCATGACTAAGTTATCCCTATTGATTTCAATGGGTCTATTACTATGACTATGTCTGAATCTAACCCAAAGGAATCAAGGACATGACAGTTCTGAGAATAAGAATTTGTTAAGATAACAGCTGCAATTTTCCTTCAGATTTTTGAATTCCTGAACTCTTGTCTGTATGGTATATCACCTAACTGGAAGCACAAGATGTTGTGATCTGAAACTAACTGCAAGGTGTTCTAACAAATGCATGAAAGTCCTTGCATTAGGTATAATAGATTAGGGTTTAGGGTTATTGCAATAAAGTTGATGTATAACAAGAGAAGCTTGTCTAAAGCTTTTTACAAACTTGCCTAAATTCAGTATAGTCTACCCTTCCTGACAACCCTTGCTTCTAACAGCAGATGTATGCAGGTTGGCTGTTAATATTCATTGGTGAGAAAGTAACTCTGCACATGATCAGAGAGTATCTTTTCTTCATTAGTGCTTTGATAAAAATCAGTCCCACTTAGGCTCAGCCCTGGCTGAAAGGAAGCACAGTACGGCAAGTTGACAGTGTCAGATTCAGAATGGGATGGATGCCTGAGAAAGTGTGTGTGTGAAAGAGAGTGTATGTGTGTGTCAAGGTCGAAAAAACGATGTCTGAGTCTTTATTTCAGCCTTTAAAGATGGGCAGAATTGCAGTTTGTGTATTACACCTTGTGGAATTAGAGCAAACGTAAAGAAAACTGGCCCAACATCTGTCTTGCTTCAAGTAGATTGTCAACGAGGAGCAGGGTGGGAGGGGAAAGTTGGCAAGGGATGTTTTAAACCCTCAAGATAAACTGTCGCTTAGAACCTTGACAGACAAGAGCTTGAGACAGGGCTGCTCTCCGGAGGCCCTGGCCTCCACGCTCGGCAAGCTGATCACGGCTGTTGAGCTGTGACGCCACAGTAGCTCGCCTGACCTGACATAATGGGCAGCTATTTACTGCAAACAAGGTAGATGGAAGAACATAGACATAAATGATGCTCTGGTGTAAGCAGAATTCACCAGGGGCCTGGGCAAGACACTCAATCTGCAAAGTGCCCCAACTTCAGCCGTCCCGGCCACCTTTGCTGGGCCTGTCTGTTTTAATCCCCGAGGACAGTGACCAAAGTATTGGCATCAAACAGCCCCTTCAGTTCAATAAAGTGGTTAAAGAAGCAATTCTCTCGCTCCCTCTTCCCCCCAACCCCCATTCCTAAGTCTAGGTAACCACAACATCAACCGTGGGCTTCTTTTTTCCATCCATTACAGTGCAAAGTAAAACCATTGGCCTCAGGAGAATCCAGGACTGTGCTGTCAGTTTCACACTACGATGTAATCACAGTCAAGCTTGATCTGAGAAAGGAAAGTGTTGTATTGGATCACAAAACCATTGGGGTCTATAATTTGTATGAAGCTGGCTGCACTGGTATCAAATAGCCTCGAAGGTTGCATTGTTCAGTAGGCAGAGTTAGCTTCCCCTTAGCAATATGTTTGCATTTATTTCCACTAAGCAATTTCAAAACATGTAATATATATTTTCCCTGATATGGAATACCTCTGAGGTAGCAGAGCAGTGGAAATTCTAAGTCATTCTATAGTAACTTCTCCAATGACTCCATATCAACAAACCAGTTCTTTCAGTCTGTATCTGGAGTAAAACTTTTATAAAGTAATTGCATCAGCATTGTTCCTTTGAGCCCAGGCTATCCCAAAAGATTTTGGATTACTATAGGGACAGCTTATGACCATTATTGTTTAGAAAATGTACAGCAGCCACCCCTAGATACTGTCAGGGGGGAAGAGGGAATTCTGAGGGGGGAGAAGGTGAGGCCAGCATCCTTGCTAAGCAAAAAGTGTCCCTTTGAGGGCAGGATTCACTACACCACCTGTGTAGAGAGGATGTAATAAACCATCACCTACATGAGCAACACAGACCCATGTGGCAAAGTAAATGCTATGATTTTTTCTACCCGCACAGCTTATGTACCTATCTTTCATAAAGAATCAGGGTTGGTGTTGTGTGTGTGTGTGGGGGGCGGGCACTGTACAAGATCAAGGATATATAATAAAAAGTCGCCTGGAGTCTGACCCACCAAAGTGGTCACATTCAAGCCACTGCACTACAGCCCATTCCCTGATCAGGGATCCCCATACAAAGGTGATCTGTGCAGGGGGAATGGCCCTTTCAAAAAAGTTTTTTAAAAATCTAAGTGCCGCTCCATAAAAAACCATGGGGAAGGAGAAAGGGGTGAGGACTGAAAAAGGGAAAGCTGTGGTACTGCTCCACCCTTCTACCTCCTATGGGGTGAATCAGTGGGATCAGCACCACCATTCCCATCTGCCCCACAGCAATTCCCGAAAGCAAGTACTGCCCCTCCCAAGAGTAGGCACCATTGAAATCGATGTGATTTACTGCTGAGTAAGGCCATTGAAGATCATGTGCTTTACTTCTGAGTCTTTACTCATATCATGCATTTTGACTCATTTTCAGCTAGTTTAGTTTAGCACACACTGATCTTGCTGGATGGAGTGGAGGAGTGAAATGAAATTTAATAGAGAAAAATGGCAAGTTTGTTGCCTAACCAAAACAAAAAACAAAAAACCAACAAATGCATCGTTAGAAGATGAGGGATACTCAGCTCAACAATTCTACAAATGAGAAGGTTCTTGGAATCATTGTAGATAACAAGCAGAATATTAGTCAGAGTGAAGCGGCTGCAAAAAAGGTAAATGCCACTTTGGGTTGCATTAATAGAAGCATCATCTCTAAATCATATGAAGAACTAGTTCCCTCTATTCAGCACTGGTTAGGTCTCAACCTGAATAATGCAGAAAGATAATATTAAAAATCTTATCCTAGAAAACTTGCAGATGATGTATTCTGTGAAGTATTATAGAAATTCAAACAGTGAAGAACATGTATATCTACTTACACTGTGGCCTGGATTAATCACAGTTGTTGTTGGCTTAGATCCATCAGTGGCAGTCTCTGTAGGGTTGAGAGAATAAAGCTGGAGGAGATGCTCCAAGGGTTTTACAAGCAGGGAGAGTTTTAGTGTAAATCCATCAAGGAAGCCCCAAATCCAAATCTTGCACAGAAAGCATCTACTTGCCTGAAATTTGACAGGGTTCATCCTGTTAGAAGGGACTATTATGCTTTCAACTACTCAGTAACTGAAGTTCTCTGAGCAGTGCACCACACATGAAAACATAAAATGCAAACATGAAAAAAAGTAAAATAAGCCAATGCACAATGAAATCAAGATGAAAGTAACAGTGAATAGTAAACCTGTTCTAGCACATAAACTCAAATTAAAAACAGATGGTAGGATAAAATACTCCAAGTACTAAAAGCAGTTGTTAAAATACCTGGAAGAATAAAAAGGTGCTCACCCAGTCTCAAAAGGACCTAAGGGAAACTTCACCAGCTGCTTGCTAAGCAGAAAAGTGGCCTTGGAGAGATACTAAAGGGGGTGGAAGGGGAAGAGACTGGAGCAACCAGGATACAAGGCACTCCGAAACCATCGTATCCTCCTTTGCAAGAGTCTCTTGCTAATGGCTGTCCTGCAAAAATACAGAGCAGGCTTAGTGGAGAGACAAAAATAATAACCTTGTTTGGAGGGAACACCTGATGGAGGCCCCAGATGATGATCTTACTAAGCAGATTAAATAAAAAGAAACACGTGTCCTGTTTGGGAAACAAAAATCTATAAATCTTAAAGGTGCCTTGTGCAGAAGCAGAAAATTTGGAGTTTCATCCACTATGCCTGCAAATTGTCATCATAGGACATTTTGGATTTTCCAGAGTGAGGCTCTGGACTGAGATGGTGCAACCAGGAACTCTGAAACATTAAAATGGAATAAATGAGTATCCCAAACATGAAACCAGATTCAATGGAGTGTATTATTTGTTCTGTATATGTCACTATTCTGGAATAAGATCTTATTAGGGGTTTATTTTAAACTTTGTTCTCAGTTCTTAAAGGGTTCCAATGGAACTAGGTCTACAAAGCATATGTTAATAGTCCATAATTCTGCAATCATGAATGAGATAACAAACTCCTTATGCATGAAGAATACCCAAAATACTTGGATTAGATCTATTAATGTACTGAGTGAAATGTTTTAAAGTTACTGCACTGCTCAGTGATAACTAGGATAATCTAATAAAGGCCCCATAAGATAACAGACATACTAATCTAATTTGTAATAGAAACCTAATCAGCCATTAAAATATGCTTTTGCACATTACACTCTGTTACTCATATAAAGAAAATCATAATAAATGTTCATTTTAAAAGAAGATTAGTGGTTAGTTAGAAAATGATCCACAGGCAAAAGATTTTCAAGGGAATGGTACTTGCAGAACATTGCTCAGATTGCAAGATTATTTTTACTATTAATTGGTCAAAATAGACAAAACTGTTCCCGTACAAATGTCCAATAATTCAGTGTAAGCAGTTTTACATTTCACTTTTACACAGAATGTAATATCACCAAACCTTATACCATATTAATTATGAGATGTCTTTCTTCTTTTAGCATCATTTCCTTCTAGTTTTTTAAAGCATATGATCAATCCAGAATCATACATGAGAAGAAGTTCTCAGCTTTCAGAAGTTTTCTCCATCATATTTTCAGGGATTCCCCCCATACACACACCCACACCAACACCCACCACAGTTCATTCTGTCTCTTGCCTCTCTGTGTAACATTTTCAGGGGGCTGGAAAGGCTGCTGTGAGAAGGAGGAGTACAGAAGGCAACTTCACTAATATTAATAATCCTGGATGCAGCCCTAAACCTTTCTCTGGCCAAGTCATGAATTTTAAACTTTTCTCCAAGTAGCATGTCAAATGGGATGTACATTTTGTTCAAAACTGTAACCTGCGTAGGGCCTAATTTTAACTTGTTTCTCTTTTTAAAACATCATTACATTTTCTTCAGTGTAGTTGGATTTTGATGAGCTGCATGTTTCACACAGAGAAAGTGCTGATAAGTCACACAGTAGTATCATTCAAAAGGCTACTGGTACTAACAGTTGACTCAACAGAAAATTGTGATGATTAAACAAAACTAGAGCACCCAATAGTATCCAACTGGGTCCATCTAGCAGTGGACCCAACAGTACTGATGGACTTGATTCCCCTTGTCCAATAGCTTCTCATGCACCCCTTGAAACCAGGGCTGTCTTAACAGCATTATGGGCCCCGGGCAAAGCAGTGTACTGGGACCTCTACGACAACTACAACTACCGTTAATTTTGGAAGTTTTCCAATTTTCCAAGAGTTAACATACACAGATTAGTATGGGGCCCACGGGCAAGTGCCCCTCAGGCCCATGCGTTAAGACGGCCCTGTTTGAAATGGCTTCAGAAGATTTACAAACTCTGCAAAGGAGACAAACAGTGTTGGCTGGTGCAGGAGAGAGGAGAAAAAAGAGAAAACTTTTTTGCATTAGCTGAACTTTCCTCATGCAAACTGGGATGGAATTCATTAAATTTCTGTCCACAATGTGCTTTCTAAGTTCACACATCTGAGGAGCATCCTAGGATGCAAACTGACTTTCTTTTAAAATCATGGCCCAGTAACCTTGGCCTTTTACCAGCTTTTTCAGTTAATGATATTGGTTCGGTAAGTCTGTAAGAGACCAGAATTGATTCATTAACTTTACTTTGCCACCTTCATATTCCAGGTAATTGTATGTATGTATGTATAACTGTGGAAGAATATGTACATTTGATGGTTCTTTGGTTTCTTCCTCAGCAGGCAGATGTGTCCATCTGGCCTGACTGTGCTTCCTTGACCCCTGTTTAAATATTGACCCAAATGCTACAGGGCAGCAATCAATGAGTGCCTAATGTGGAGGGAAGAGATGAACTTGGGACGGAGAGCATCTTTGGCTGCAGTCGCCAGTGATGCATTGCTCATTCTGCTGCAGTTGGAGAGCCTGTTTGTTTATAAGCCTCAATGAAATAAATTGGACTTCGTTCCAACGAAGTATGGTTGGGAATGCTGCCTAAATCCTTCTGCCCCCACTTTGGTTCTCCCCAGTTGCCTTTCTTGTGCTAGTATGTAACTGGAGTTTATGTTAATGCTGAGCTATCATCTCTGGCCCTTCACAAAAAATGAGGAGTGGGGAGGAGGTGTAGTGATCAGTATCCATCATCTTTCCAACTGCCTTGTCACTACATCAATTAATACAATTGAGCAAAAAATGTCACAGGCCCGGTGGAAAAACCTTTTCACAGCCTTTCAGGGGGAAGTTTAGTACCAGCTTTTTCCCCTTGCATTAGCTCCTGTCATCCACAAAACAACAGAACCCAGTGGTGTCAATTATATTTGATTGACTGAGTAAAGCACACACACAAATAAGCGAAAACAATGGACACAAAAATCTATATATGACTCCCCTTGTCAGCGAGAACGCTCGTCTTCTCCATTTTCATGCTGCACGGTGTCCTGCTGCTACGGGCTTAAATGTTTCCTTCAGCCCCCAAACTATCACCAATTAAGTTAGCAGGGTCTTCAAAGGTGTCAAATGACTCCCTTGGCAATTGGCTGTAACTGCTGTTCAATAAATGAGGTCTAATTTATCAGTTTAACTTCAGTTTTAAAAACCTAATGTCTCATGGTACCATGTGCCATTTGCCCAGAAAGTGAAGGGATGTTTGCCACGGCGTGTTTTGAAAGTTAGAAGAAGCTCTTGTTAGCAGTACTACATTTATTTATTTTTTTGGTAATCTGTCACACCTTTTCTCCTCTTGTTGAATGACGTATCTGAATAAAATATACTCATGCAGCTCCTAGTTATACATCATCGAGTTGTATTGAAGCTTTCAGGCAGCAAGCGGATAAATAAAGAACAAATGTGGTGTCTGTGTCCCAAAAACAGCACAGCACAGGGGAGCAGCTGAGTGAGTGAGTGTGTGTAAACCGAATCAGGAGCTTAATCCAAAATCTGTTACTGATGCCAGCTCACTGCATACTGAGTAAGTCTGAAACATATGCAGAAGAAGGCTAGTCCTCACCACTGAACAGGGCAAACAAATCCATTTGAAGGCAGGGCTCCTGAACTGTTAACAGCTGTGTAGGAGAGAGAGACTGAGTGAGTGGAGCTTTTCCTGTTGTAATCGTGCGCTGTTAGTAGAAGATGATCTTCTATATATTCCTTCTTATACCTCCCCCCACCAAAAAAAAGCCCAAGAAACCTTGTCCTCTTTTGAGTGATAGTTTTACTACTAGCTATTGCAAACTTGGGTTTGGAGCTTCTTGTTCACAGGAAAATTCGACATAGGTGCAGTTCCAGTCTTCCATAATCATAAAAGAGGGTGTCTTTCTGTCCGTCTATCAACATTGTACTCTGAGACCATGAAGCCTAGAGAGCTGAAACTCAGCCTTGGGGCTAAGAGAGCATTCGGAGTGTGACCCCTGGGATTGTTTTGTTTTAAAATGCACAGAAGTGTTCCTATGGTTGCAGCGTGCATCGACATTTTCGGCCATTGGGGCAGCCGTCCCTAACCAGCATATTGCTTTGCAGTCCATACAGACTGAAGTCAGAGGGAGGGGCAGGCCAAGAGGCTGAGTTATACACCTGCCTCTCCTCACTGCTGTGGTGTGGCTCCAACAGGGTGGGAACAGGGCGACTTATTTTTTATATTGTTAATTTGTTTTATATTTGTAATGTATTATATTTTAATTTATGTTGTGAGCCGCCCCGAGGCTTCGGCGAATGGGGCAGCATAGATATGTTTTAAATAAATAAATAAAACAGTGTGTCCAGCTCTGACAGTGGTGCCACTTTGCTTGTGCTAAGGCCTATTCCAGCCCACAGGAACATGGGTCCATTCACTAGCTATATATACAAGATACATGGCTCAGTGCTCAAGTGCACTCTTTTCAATGTGCCACTGAAACATCTGTTTGCTTATAGGTTTGTCTCTATTGTTTTTACAGCTTCAGAACTCCCTTTGTTAGTGGAAGTTTTGATTGAGACCGAATGACTATACTGAGCCATGATCTCTGATTTTAAGCGTAATGCTGAATAAAAATAATATGTGGGATATAAGCAAGAATGGCACCATGATGTGGAGTATCCTAATTTGCCCAACCAATGATTGCTTCATTGGCATCTGTCTCAGAAGGGTTCATGGGCAACAGTCCTTCTGGTTCTCTATCATTTAATCTCTATCTTGGTTAGGACAAGATAGTCCTTCAGAGTAAGGACACCTTGAAATTAGACCTGATCCCCTGGCAGGCCTTCAGGTAGAGGAAACATGGCTGCCCTAGTCAGTCCAGGAGCGTGATTTGATGACTAGGGGACATTTACTGCCACTTACATAAAAGACTGCTCCACGTTTTTGCCAACTTCTCTCTTTTGGAGGTCTGGGTGGTGATAGTGATGGTAGAATTCTTTTCAAAATAAACTTCCATTTTGAGGAAGAGCAGGCCCGGGTGGCTTGACAAGAACCTCAATTGCTTAGGGAAATTGGTCAGCGACTTTTTACATGTGGGCTGCGGTAGAAGTAGGAGATGATGGGTAAATTACATAAGCTAGTACTGTATCACTAACAATTAATAACTTTTAAACAAAGTTTAAAATGGCATGACCACTCATGTGTGCACACATGCACGCTTTTCTTACTGCTGGCTTAACAATGAGAGATCCACCACATACAATATAAGAGAAATACTTTCTATAATCTGCAAGAAATGTGTATGAATACTGTGAATGGTAGACCATGACTATTGATATGTAGTCAGACCAGAGCCAGCCCAAGATGATTGATTGTCAGGTAGAAGCATGCTTTTGCAGAAGACGTCACTGTTTCATTTTAGTTCAGGCTATGCCTTTATCGTAGAGCCTTCCACATCTTTCTGAGTATTTTATGGTTTGCTGACATAAATGCATGTCATTTTTGGCAATCTTGTGTATTTATTTATTTGATTCATATGCTATCCAATTAGCCATAGGCTTTCTGGGTAGCTTACATACAATCAAACAATAAAATAAACCATACAGTAAAACAGTAAGATCAATAAAATTAATGGTAATAAAACAGCTAATAATAAAAACAATAATTTACATATATAAAAGCTGAGAGGGGAATATAAAGCAATTATCCAATAACACAACATAATTGACAACCAAAATTTAAAAAACCATAAAGTTACAAGTTTAAATGGTATCAGCAAGTATATTTAAAATCAAAGCCCAAGAGATCCATCCTCTGAAATAAGGGAAGAACAAGAAAGTCTTCAGCTGACTTCTGAAGGAATACAGTGTTGACAACAGCCTAATTTCTTGCGGGATTGAATTCCATAGCTGGGGTGCAATGCAGGAGAAGACCCTCCTCCTCGCCTCCTCCCCCCTCACTTCCCTCAGGGAGGAACGCAAAGGAGCGCCTCAGGTGCTGGCTGCAGTGACCGGGAGGGTGGATGGAAAAAGGTCCTCCCTTGACTCCACATGTGTAGGTGGAGGTAGCTGAACGTAGCAACAGATTACTGTTCTGCTCCAACTCTTCCTCCTCAATTCTATTTTTCTCTTGCAGGTATGTGCTTTGAGTTGGTCTGCATGGAGGAAATGTTGTGCAGGTTTTTTCTCTGTATGTCTCTCTTTAGGGCATTTTTTCCGATATGCAAACTTTCGAAGGACTGCCATTTCAGTTTCCTCCCTCAGCGTAAACGCGGATGGCATTGCGTCGATCATTTTGGTGAAGCTGCTCCTAGATGAACTAGATGTTAGAGCAACATAATGTGAGATAGTCTTATGGAAAGACATGGTGGCAACACTGGAGGAATGTACTGTGCTTGTTGGTGACTGCATCACAGAGTAGGTGAGGTCTGAATAAGATGAATTTCAGAAAATTATATGAGCAAAAATAGTTACTTCTGGTGTTCCCACAATCCTTTAGCATGAAGCAATTCTGGTGAATTTCTCAGTAGCAAACACTGGTGGAAAATGAAGTTAGAGGCAGAATTCCTCATGCATCAGGAAACCCTATATGAAATTACACACCTAACATTTCATGTTGCCATATGTCATTTGCTATGGCATCATGTCCCTTTATCTATATGCCCAAGCACAGTGAAAGAGAACAATTACGTAAGAAGATATATTTGTGTCATGGGTGGCTTGCCACCATTCCTAGATATGCCAAGTTGGAAAGCAGTTTGCACTGCTTGTCGGAGACATAGTAATGGGCATGTGCCTTATGAAAGATGGTTTCCTTGGCTGACCACCAAAATGTAATTACTCCTAGTATCTTTCTCCTTACTTCTTCCACAGTATGCACACCCGTTCCTTCTCCCTTCTGATCTTTCCTTCTGCTGCATTTCTCTACTTCACAGAAAGACCGGGGGGGGGGGGGGGCAGAATGTGACCACATACACTTGTTTGCCTTCCTTTTGTGCCTACAAGACTTGTACAGCTGCAATTTGGTTGTTGTTGTTGCAAGAATGCTGCTATAACTACTGCTTTACTTTTTAACAGTAGTCACACACAACTCTGATAGCCTTTTCCTTTTAGTTCACAGATGGCATTACAGGAGATGAGCTTCCTGCAGTGCATGGGCACAGCTGATGAGGCACACATATTCATGGAGGCTTGATAATATATTAATTTCTATTTCATCCTACTAGAAGGGCCTGCAAACCACACTGGTGCTTCTCTGACACTGAGGAAGAGTGAAGCAGAACAAAAGATGATGTCGTTGTTTTCAGGAACTCAACCCTGTGCAAAGCTGTAAATGAGGGGGCGTTTGCAGCAGAAATCCAATGAAAAAAACGGGAGTTCAAATCTCTCTCCGCATCTTGGCAATGGTACCCTTCTTATGTGCAAACAGCTAATGAAGCCTTATGGTGGCAATCCTGACTGCAGCGAACAGGTCTACAACAAAGTATATAACCATTTGGTCACCTAAAGGAACCGTGGCAGCAACTGACTGCTCATTTACAGTTGCAGAGGAGAACTGGCTGACTTGGTAACTCTGTTGCTCTGCTCTTGGGAGTCTAAGGTGGGCTGGTGAAAACCTCCAGGGTATTTTGTGCTCCTGCCTGATACAGAGGAGTACCTCTCATATAAGAACAGGCATGCAAAGGATGGTGAACGGGTGCATAAACTGAGAATCCAAATTATTGCTAGGAAGATCATGTGATCTGTGCTTTTCCCATCCAACCTCTACCTCCTGCCCAAACGAAACAGGTCTTGCCTTCATTAAGCTCTGAGTGGCACATGGTGTTTCCACTCAGGAATGCACCAAATATGGTGGGTGTCCTTGTAAGGGCGTGTGTGCCTGTGCAAGAGAGTCTGGTGTGTTTTCAGAATGTTATCTGCACTTTCAAACACATTTCGAGCTGTTCACCATCCCCAGGCACATTCTGTGTCTAGACTGTGCATGGAACGAGTTACCTCCAGCCCAGGAACTATTCCTACCTCCCTGAGGGGTGTGGTTTCATATCTATATTTTTAAGCAGATTAGTTTATAACTTACCAATTCAGATGTGGAGGCACACGCCCTATCCTGCCCAGGCTGCATGTACAAATACCATGTGGAATCACACGGCACAGACGACCACCAGGGACAGTCCCTATCGCAAGGGAGGAAGTCAGGAAGTGCTCACAGAGGGAAGCCTTCAGGCCTGGCCAGCCGTCCACAGAGCCACACTGGCCCCTGTCATAGTCAACCGCACTCTGCAGAGAGGAGCAACGACAGGCTAGAGTGCAAGCTGTGGAAGGGGCGTGGGAGGTGGAAGAGATGTGGCAGGGAGCTGGGATTTGAGAGGGAAGTACAGTGGGGAGCTAGAAGACCTGGTGGGGCACTAGAGGATGCACTGGGTTACCAGAAGGTGAGAGGAGATGTGACAGGGACAGATGGGAGCTGTAAGGCGAGATGTAAAGGAACACCAGGTTGCAGGTCAGCATGGCAAAAGCGTGGGATAGATACAACAGGGGGAGGCAAGGCAGGGGCAAACGCTGTGGAGGTCCGCATGTGTTCTTCTACCTTAGTCAGTGGGAGAGCTTGTGCCAATTCTGATACATACACAAATGTGCACACAATCACACGTGCACACACACTTGGAATTCTATACAGGAGCCTCAGGACTGTTCCTGTCTGAGCAACTTCTTTCAACTTCTTTTCCGCCTTCTAAATCCCACAAAATTATCTTTCTTGTTTTAAAAACCCTCTCTTAACTTGTCTGTGCCTTGAATTTGTTTCTTGTCTTCATTCTTTCATCTTTTTTCCTTAGGGTTTTAATTCTTGTCTAGATTCTCTTTTAACTTCTCTCCCCTCACTTCAATGTTTTAAAAAAACTCAATTATTGCCTTCAAAAACTTAGCTAATCCATTTACATTCAACATAGATTTCACTTTTGCCTAGTTCGGATCTTCACCCTTTTAATTATTTGAAGAAAACCTTTGCTACCTACCACATGACTTGGACAACTTGTGCAGGGATTCCAAAGTCCCTCTTCATGTATACATACGTGTCTAAAAGTTAATCCACTGACTGTGGCTGTAAACACCACTGGGAAGCTTAGGTCAGAGTGTTTTATCATGCGAAACCTTTTGGGACCTTTGTCCTGTTGTGGGCTACTGCCCCCTAGAGTCCCAGGACAAGCTCGCTCGATCAAAAGCAAAGCTGATGTCCTTTCCCCTGAATCTCAATGTATTTTTCTGCTTGGAGAGAAAACCAGAACTCTTGGCTGTCGTCCAGCCCTTTCTCCACCTACTTTGATCCCATAAATGAGCCAGGATTTTTCACCTTCCACATAGATTGCCCTTCTCTGTGGAACCGTTGCTGGAGTACTTTAAGTCAGAAGCATCAATTTCTGCACTGGGGCTGAGCCAGAAATGGAGTTAATCTCAGTCCATTACCCTGCTAATGCTTATCTTGACCTTAGGACTACTTCAAATACTCTAAGAAGTCATTAGCACTTACGGGCACCAGTGCTTTCTTATTCTCACATTCTTCTATTAATTGTTCTTCCAATTCAAGTGAGGGATTGCAGGTACAACATATTTCTACAGCAGGCTTTAACAAGGAAAGGAGGAGCGGAAAGACAAATGAAACATGCATTTAGCATAAAGTGAGGAGGGGAAACATGCCAGGTCAAAAACATTGCAACAGGAGAAGGTGAGATAAAGCAGAATACAAGACCAGAATGTGTAAGCATATGCACCAGAAAAGCACAGCATTAATATAGGAGAACAGAATTCCATTTGCATGCAGATAAGCCGACAGTCTTCTATGATTTAGGAAATGACAGAGTCTTCTAAAAATATGTTATTATTTAGGAAAGGGCACAAGTGGTCTTTTTTGATAGATTTTATTCTATCTAGCATATGCTTAGTGGTGCTGTCAGGACAGGGCTGTGGGCAGAGATTTGGTGCTTTCCTCAACCAGATGAGCAGCAAGACCCCACACATTCAGCAGGGCCTGCTTGCTATGCTTTGAAGCACCCAAATTTATGAATATTAATGGCTTCCATAAGACTGTTCAGTCCAGCATCTAATTACACAATTGCACCACAGGAATGTGCTGATATAAACGCATATTGTATAGCATTATGAGAAGATGGGATAAACAACATCTTCACAATGAACTGCAGGGACTTTAAAAAATAAGAGTATTTGTGTCTTGCTTTTCTAAGACACTGCCAGCTCAGACAAACCCAAAGGCCCTCTGGAACAGCCTAGTTTCAGCCTGCTGCTGAAAAACGAATCAAGACAGCCTCTGGCACAAATCTTCTTTCCAGAAGGAGCTACCAGTGCCATTGTTGTCCAATTCAACATGATGCCATACTTCAAATGATAGGACAACCTGAAGTGGGTCTATGAGGTTGATCAGAAAATACAGTCCATTCATGAGGGAGAAAGTGGCCCTTTGGTGTCTGGGGCCTTTATCAATGGTAGTGCATGTCTTGGGAAGTTCTCGCAGCCGAGTTGCAAGGACATTAGTGTTCACCTGCACTCCAGAATGTACATTGCAGTTACTGAGGGTGAGATTTGGAGCTGGTTCCTGGCAAGGTGACTCACCTGAGTGAAGACTAGAGCCCTAAGGATGTACGTTTTATTTCCACCCTCGCTACAATCTTCTTGGTATATTTAGTCAGCACTAATATAAAGGAACCTTCCTCCCCTTCCCAATACTAATGTAAGTATAACCAAAATGAATTCACGTAGAAAGCATATATTCAAATTCAAAATGAAAGCATACTTTTCCACCATCTGTATTAACATTTCAATCCTATCTCATCTATAATTAAAGTAGGATTGTTCCAAGGGAGAAGGGAGTAAGTTCAGTGATGCTCTCAGGCTTTAATTGTTGCTTCTTCTATGGGTCATTTTAAGAAGGTGAAATGTGGATTTGATTTTGATTATATATTTGATTTCATGTGCAGTGTTATTCTTCCTGTAAACTTCCTTTGGGAGGCAATGCACCCTTGAAAGCTATTTGTAAATCTCTTAATAGATAAATATATGAGAAGAATTTGAGGAGTGGAGGCTGCGTCCACACCAATTTGAGCTCTGCAAACAGGAGACACCACTTGAACAGCTGAGAGTTAGTGGTTGTGGAAGAAACCAGAAATTAATGGAAATATTCATTTCTGGAATCATACGGGTCAGAAAAGCTCACATAAGGAAGCTCCACCTCCAATCTAGAAACACACCTTTCCACTTGCTTTGGAAGTGGTAAATTTCCCTTGTGCAAAGAGTGGGTCCTGCTAAAGGGACTTGGCAGCTTGGCAATGGAATTTGGATTTTTGAAGTTTTCTTCCTAACATCTTACTAAAGGTAGAAATGCATAGAGCAACATGCAACTCCAGCTACTTTTCTCAATGCAGACTCTTAATGATTGGAACCTATGGACCACTGCCACTGTTGGAGGGTCTTCTAACGCTTCAGTAGGTGTGCGTGTGAGGGGGCGGGGCCTTAGGGGAGAGAACAAGATGCAAAAATCCTGTTCTGACAGCGGGACCCTCCTACTGGTGGAATGATGATTCTGGATCCAAGCCTTTATTTTGTGTAATAAATCTCACATTTGAATATGCTTATTTCCTAGCACTGAGCTAAAGTATAAAGAAAATCATAAGGGCAACACAAATTATACTGGAATATCCCTTATTGTAGTGGATGTTTATTTTGTCTGCTCTTACATCCTAAAAAGAAACTCCTTCCTTTTAGTAAGAACAAGAACTATAGCTCATGATGGAAATACATTTCTTAGTGCATTGGAAGTAGGTTGTACCAATGGCAGGATTTTTTTTTTAATTGTGAAGAGAA
This sequence comes from Varanus komodoensis, assembly GCF_004798865.1. Classification (NCBI taxonomy): domain Eukaryota; kingdom Metazoa; phylum Chordata; class Lepidosauria; order Squamata; family Varanidae; genus Varanus; species Varanus komodoensis. Next base: position 34,092,875 of record NW_025336087.1, on the reverse strand, counting down.
GTATTTTGGTAGATTTTTCCCCGCTGCAGCTTGTACAAATACTTTTTACTAACATGGTGCAGTTTGTATGGCTTGTGCATGAACAACAAATGCTTCTGTAGGTTTTCATAGAGATTTATGTTTTAATGTCCTTATGTATTGGATGGGTTCTTCACCCTAAAAACTCGACAGTCTCAGTGGTTTTCTTAGGATAGCTTTTGCTAAATGGTTTTCCATAAAGAATTAACATATGGGATATTAATTTAGTTATTGGGATAGCACCACACAGATTTTTAAAAAATTAAATTATGCATTCTGTCTTTTGTATATAATATCTAGACCTGGAAGAGTACTGGGCATATTTGCTGGCTTTCTACCAAAAGTCGAATCTGAACTAGCTGAAAATACCAATCAATGGCTCATTGGGTTTTGTGTTTTTATGTATTAAAAAAGTTCAAAGTGAATGCTCTAATCTCCAAAGCCTGCAGGGGGAAAAATGAAATCTTTGTCTCCCAGTCCATAGTGTGGAGAAATAAATTAGTATAATGATTTATGTTTACGGTTTTAGTCAATTCTGATAGAGATTATAGAGACAAAATGACAAACTGCCTTTGCAGTAAACTTAAATCATGTCAGCCAATCTTTAGTTTTTCCTTACTCTAATTGCTCCTCCTGTTCATTTATCTTCCCAGGCAATCTTTAGAAGAAATACTAGTTCAATCAGTGCATGTGCAAACCACCAGAGATAAAAAGTTTAGCCTAATTTGTCTCACTAAATTGCAATGCCTCTAGTAAACAAATCGTAGCTTGAAAAGGACAGGGCAAAGCTAAATGGAAAAAAGGTACAAAATATTTTCCCTGCTATTTAGGTTCACAATTTTATTTTAGTGAATTTCTCACTAAATTATCCGAGTGAAGTGATAAAACTGTTTTATATTCGAATAGAGGAACACATCCTGCCTAATAAAGAATGTTGACCTCAAGGACTTATGGCCTCTCGGTGAAAGAAATATACAGTCATATCACTTCCAAAATGCAAGCACTATGTTCATTCTGGTAAAGAGCAACTAAACAAAGCATATTAAATCCATCAAATGATAATTTGTGCAGTACACTACCTGTGTGCACCCTCTGTCCTCTTCAGTGGGGCTTTCATGTGATTCTAATTGAAACATCATTAAAACCTCCCTCTCTATATCTTATATAGTGCAAATGGTTAGCAAACTGAATCCTGTGCAGGTTGCAGTATATGGGATAAACCATTTTTAAATCTACAGAACATAGAGAGAATGATGCTTAAGGCTGCAGTGCTGTGTACACTTTTCTGAAGGAAAGGATCTAGCACAGGCTGGAACCTACCTCTGAGCCAATGTGCACAGAAGTGCATTGTGTTCGGTGGAAGTGTGCACAGGAAAGTGTGCACAGGCCTGCAGCTGCACAGTACAAACCTATGTAAGTTCACACGTGCATACACTTCTGTGTGAGGATGCCCAGACCCAAAGATCATCCTCAGAGGTCCTTCAAGCTCTCCTTGAAAGAGGTGAGCAGGGCTGCTATGAGAAGAAGGGGCTTTGATGCTATATCACCCCAATTATGCAACTTACTGTTCAGAGAGGTGTGCCTGGCACTGAAACTCTATTCATTCTGACACCAGGCCAAAAGCTTTCTATTTACCTAGTTTTTTAATTGTTAGCTTGTATTTTTAACTATCGTAATATCAAGTACTGGCACTTTGGAGTTTTTAGCTGGTTTGTTGTTTCTGTTTTGCTATTTTAATGTTGTAAACTGTCATGAGATTCTCTAGAATAAATGATGATATAGAAAATTCTTAAATATGTACGTACGTATGTATGTACGTACCTACCATTGCATTCAACACTGACTAGCAGATGGATATCCAGCCTTCAAATATTTATTTGAGAGTTATTAATTTCAGCAAAAAACCCACATTTTCTAGGTATACTGTACATACATTTAAAATGTAACAATCAGTATTTACAATTTCTAAGAAAACCTAGAATCAAAGCAGGTTGTCTCCAAGGTTTGGTGGCTTTAGTTAAATATAAACCTACACGGGCTCATTACTGTAAATCTGCTTTTGATTTCAAAGGATTTGCTCTGTTCATGTTGTAAAAAACTAGGTACTTACATATGACACTGCAGTAAAGGAAACAGAGAGAATAACTTATTTCTAGTGAAATCAACTAAATGGAAATGTTACACACATCATGTTTATTAAATTCATCTCAGTATTGACTGGAAAAACAACCACAGTTTTTATAAATGTAAACTACGTATTACAATGTTGTGTCTTTAAATTCTCTTCTTATATCTCCCATATTGAATGTGATTCAAAAATGTTACCATTAATAGAAGGTAAATGAGCCATTCACAGGTCACTTGCTCAAATACTTGCTTGCCAAAAGATATGTTGGGAAAACTTTCTTCCTGGCCTCTCCTTCCCTGAAACTTTTCCCATCCAATAGTCATTACATTTCTGTTGTTTTCTCTTGGGGGGGTGGGGGAGAGAGAGAGAGATGACAAGAAAGGAGAAACACATGTAGCACTTGATCTACAACAAACAATTGTCACAGTAATATAGCATATTTCTTGAATAAGCTATTTGTGAGGTGCATATGCAAAGGACAGCAAATATGGTTTCCTTGTAATTAGGAAATTAGAGAATGAAGATAAAAGTGAGAGCATCCCCACTGCTGGAGGACAGACACATAACTCATGCCAGATGCCTGAATTCTTATCACTTTCTCATTATGCGCATCTATCATGGTCATTCATCTGCTTATCAGGTCTGCATGATGGTGCAAACATCAAAAGGCACAAATGGCTGCAAGACCTCTCAGAAGGAATGACTTTGTGCCTGACCTTTCAAAATGTTCAGAATCTAATCATGTTCTTTCCATTGTTCTGTGTATGATTAAAATTATACAAATTAAAGACAGGAACAGAATGTGGAGCAAGTCACTTTCTTCTAGTATCCTTTAGTATCATTTTATTCAATGAAATATCTCTCTAAGGGTATGAATGGTGAACCAACTTATATGCATTCTCATACATTAACTTGGCTGACTTCTATTCTTGCATGCACTAATGCATAAACAAAATTAGGTTGAACCAAAATTGAGTTCCAAGAAAGAAATATGTAAAAGAGTCAACAATATGGCTAGGCATTACATTCTTTCCTTTCAGTCCTTGTCTTTAATGACAGATGTATATGGACCCAAAGGATAGCACTCTACACATTCTTGGGGGATTCTTGCTCAGTGCCAAGTTTGACAAAGTGCATTTTAATAATGTTGCCATTATCACCTTGCATAGAACACTGAAGAATTTAAAAGCTTGAATGAGAATTTTCAGTTCCTACTAAACACATTTATTAGGCAAGTTTATATCATCCACCCAGAAAATGGAAATGAGAATTAAAACAGGTATGTGACTAACATGCTAACAGGTATGTTATTATCCATAAAAAGCATACACAAATTAAAACAATACAAGGTTGTTGTTGGACACAAATAAAAATTTATGAAGGCAACATGCATTTTTAGGCACAGAAAATACAAACTAAGGCTACATTGGGCATTTTACCAGGCACTGATGTTACTAATCATTCTTTGAACTTAGAACAACTGTGAGTCACTGTTGGTATGGTAAAGAAAAATGACAGCTTAGAGATATCTCAACTAAATGATCAATCTCAGTACATATTAACAAGTTACATCACTGCTTTACCACAGCCTACACTTATATATAAAATGTTACAGAGAGGTGCACGGGGGCGGGGGGGGGGGAGGTATGGAATGATAATGGGCATACATTGCTGTGTACCAGAAAAATGATATTAGGCTAGAAACTGATATGAGGTTATGTTTTGTTTCAAGTCTTCCAACAAGGCAAATAATGCAGTGATTGAAGGCAAATATTGTGGGCACTGTTCACTTATTCTATGTTGATTTGCATAGAGATCCTGGGAGATTTTTTTTTTCGGCACTGCATACAAACATCTATATTGGAATTCCTCAAAGTTCAGTAACTTCCTCCTGATTCCTGGAAATAACAGTTTATGACAAAGTACCTTTAAAAAAGCAGCCTTAATCTAGCCGTGTTTGGTGAAAAGAAATAGCAACTGTGAACTCTTTGCTGCTGTTTGCCCCTGAAGGTCTATCCAGAGATCAAAATGGCATCTTTGGATGCGAGGCTGGTACAGATCCCACAACTATTTTGTTTCAAGGTTGAAGTAGCCAGTTAACCCTGGTCTTTTTCATCTCTAGCAGTCTTCTTCTTTTTCTTCTTTTTAAAAGCATGTTTATTGTATATGGGTATGCCTTATCTCTGCAAATACATATTTCAGACAACCAATCAGATGACTTGGACGCATGGACATCATCAGAGGGCCAATACAGAAATCAAATATACTATATAATTGAAAGTAGAAGCTGTATTCTTGCTGTCAAAACAAGACCAGGAGTAGATTGTGGTAGTGACCACCAACCATTAATTTTAAAAAATCAGAGTTGAAAAAGCTCACTAACAGAAGCACAGTTCCAAAATACAATTTAAATAACATTCCAGAGACATTCAAAGTCCACATAAAGAACAAATTTGTTCCATGGAAACTTAGGGGGAAATCTCTAAGGGTGGAGGATGCTCAAAACATCCCAGCTCTGGTAACTAATAGGATCTGGAAGTCATTCAATCCTTGACCCCATGATGTGGCATTGGGGGAGAAGGGCAAGCTAACAAGAGGGACTGGGCACAGCTAGGACTGCCAGAGAGGCACTCCCAAAGGGGTGGTGTCCAGGGGTTCTCAGAAACAGCTTCTAGTCCGCTGTGTGCATGTTCAGAGACTCTTTCTTTTCAGCTTGCTGGATGAAATGGTGTTTGAAAGAGGGAAGCTAGCGGACATCTGCATTTGGACAACTCTTTTGGCCCAGGGGTAGCCTGTGCACAAGCCCTATCCTTGTGGGGTGGCTTATAAACCTAGAAGCTGATAGGAAGCACCCCTAGGAAGCAATCTTGAGTTTGGACAACACACGAAGCCACCAGGTTAGAGCCTGGAGCAGAGGCAGGGATATGCTGACAAGGGGAGGTCTGGCTCCTTTGAGCTAACCAGACTCCCTCCCTGCTTCCAATCCAGTGATTGTAAGTGGGCTGAGTTGTTGTTTTCCCATGTGGACGTTCATCTTTAAGATGGACTACAGTTTGCACATTTTTTAAATGGTAAGGAAATTTGTGCAAATAGGGCAACTTGTGTAAATTATCTAACATTTTGCCTATTTTGTACAAATCAAGACTCAAAATTCCTATGGATCTAGGGCAAATTTGCATAAAATTGGTTGAGTGGTGCAAACTGAACAGGAGATGAAACAAACAAACAAACAAACAAACAAAGTACAAATAAGGAGTGGTTGATGATCATTAATCAGAAATGCAGCCTTCAAGTTCAAAGGCAGTACTATGGAGAACATAATGCTCTTGGAAAACCTCACAGTTAGCTGAGTCACATAACACAAGGGCAGTAAGCAAGCCACTCCAGCTTGTTAACTACCCCACACTTGCCGGCACCCTGATGGGTGATTTCTCCAACTACCCTTGAATGGGTTGTTATGACATCCAAACCCACCAAAGATTGTATCTGGACTGGTTAACAACCCCCCTAGCAACCTATACAGACCATCAGTGGGCTTCTGAATCACCCGTGTGTTGCATGAACTCAGTCAACAAAGAATAACACCTTTCTCCTTACTTATGCACTTGTCCATAGCACTTGGCTGACTATAATTGGTGACAGAATGCAAAAGTAAACGGACCAGCCCCTTGAATTGATTCTGGTGCCTGTCCTGATCACAGAGCTGCAGCTGAACTGCATTCAACTCAGTGGGACTTATTTATGGATAAACATGCATAGGACTAGGCTGTACAAATGACAACTATAAACTATGCTTTGAAAAAAGTGCATCTGTGCCCACTTAAATGTACCAATGGTAAGAGACCACAGCTTCACAAAAGCCAGGATGCAGAAGGTTTCCTGCTTTTCCCAGTTCTCTGGACCTTTTGAGTGTTTTTGCCAGAGAAAGACAATGGAAATGATAAAATCAAATTATCCAACCACAGTCATTTGAAACCGGGTGTTTTGTTTTGTTTTTATTGGCTACTAATACGTTGAATTGATGTAGTGGTGGAATGCAGAGCTGCAAACCGGTAGTTTGTATCTACTGAACATCTTAAGCAGCAGAAGCAAATTAAAAGTGGTGTGCATTGTTATATGGCAGAAATGCCCTGATTGCTCCCTGCACACATTTGTATGAAACAATAAAGCAAACATGCACACACATACACACATTTGTTGAAAAAACCTATTTCAGAGTTATGGTATTACGGCAATAAATTGGTCTTTTTATGTACACTGTAAAAAGCACATCATTCCCAATCTATCGCTTTTTTCAGAAAACATCTTGAGCAGTTTAATGTAAAAAACCTGAATAAATTGTACACGGCCTAGCTAGAAGGGCTTAATGAAGAAAAGTATGCTTTAAAGTTTAATTCACTGCAATTTTTCAAGGAAAGACTTATGCTCCCAAATGCCTCTAAGTGGATTTCTCATGACTCAGTAAGGAGGATGCAAAGAAATGTAAAAGGATTACCAGGCTACAATGCTCCAGTAATAAAAACTGCAAACACAACCATCCTTTAGATGAAAATCTAATTTCTATAATTCCATTGTTACTATGACATTCATATATTGCACATGGTATTGAAAAAAACATTTTTGGAAGAGATGCTTATTCAAAAGCTAATTTAATTTGTGCCTATTATGGACTTGATTATTATTCATCAACAGAATAAATTCCATGGAACACCACAGGCTCGGACTAATAATCCCCTTAGCAATATAGCCACTGGAAGGGATTTTTGAAGAAGAGAAATAGAGGATAAAGAAGAGGTTATGTATTTCTTCCTGGTAAATCCTGGTACAACTTTTCTGCTGTAAATCCCTCATTCCCAAAGTTCCTTCTTCTCAGAGAAGAAAGAGCTCTGTACATGTAGCAAGTAGTTGCACCCCTGATGTTATACTCCTATGCATGTCACCTCGGAAGTAAGTCCCATAAGGTCAGTGGGGCTTGCTCTTCAACATGTGTCCTTATGATTACAGCTAATGGCACGTTCCCTTTTGTGTCTGCTAAGAAGCCCCATTGCATTCACTGGGACTTAATCCAGCTAAAGAGGTATAAGACTTAGCCTGCAAGCCTATGCACATTTACATGGGAGTAACTCCGACTGAATACAATAAGATGTGCTCTGAACAGGTATTTCAGGGGTGCACTGTTAGTCTTATTAAAGGTGGAGCAAACTGCTTCTGAAGAAGCACACGTAAAGCAAGCTTCAAAAAGAGGCAAGGGTGTAAAGGTTTGAGCTCCGTGACTGTGCCACCGCTGTTGTTTTCAGCGGAGCAACTGGGTTTGGTGCTCGAGGCCTGCTCGAACTGGCTCGGTGGATTGTACTCAGAATTACTTGAACACGTGCAACACATTTAATCCGTCACAACAAGATGTCCTTGGCTATGAAATTTTAAACACATCAAATTCATGCCTGGAGATTGCTTCAGGAATATATAAGACACAAAAATTAAAAATAAATGTTATTTGGGCCAGTGACGGAAACCCTCAGTTGTTGTGAGGAGCAAAATGGCATAACCGGTATAGACAAAGCATGATGGAGCAATAGATCACAGTAATAACATTTACAATAAACAATAACAGAACAAAGCAGGCATCCATAAAAATCCCAGGAGGAATTTGTCTTATCCATAATTTTTCTTCACATTTGAAGAACTGTGTCAGGAAAGGCCATTATGTTCAATGGCACCAATTAATTTCTGCAACTTTTAATGACATCTTCCTGAGTAAAAACCTCAGCTAATACCCCAAGCTCATGATTGATAGCAGCTTATGTTTGATTTCTACTGGATTCCTGATTTTTTTTAGTATTTTTAAAGAGTCCCACTGCAGCCAATCAAGCAATCAACATGAAATACTCAGATCCTTTCTTGGAAAGCCGAAGAAAACCAAACAACAGTGTGGCTTCCTTAGCTGTACTGACAAACTATTGGTGATTTTGTTTAAGTAGTTTTCTGGAAGATGGATTGCAAAGATTTTTATTCCAAGAGAGAATGATAGCCAAGTGGAAGTGTTCCATGTGCTTTCTATAAATGATACTCCAATAGCCTTACCATAGCTGTTGAAATGCAGAGGAGATTAATATAATTGATTCTAGAATATGTAATAATAAATTAAGCCTAACATTTGATTTTTTTCCTGCAACAAATATAATTCCACAATGTTTACAAAGAGGGAGAGAAACAGTACTTGGCTTTTAGTGTTTTGTATTCTTTTAAACATGCAAAGACATTTAAAAGGGTTTGAAAGCATTCACCGACTGTTCAACATTTAGGCAGCAACTTTATAAAAATATAATAGTGGGTCTCTGAACAGATGAATAGAGGATTGTACCCTAAATAGTTCTAGTGGGCAAAAGTGTTCCTGAACTGTGGAGGGGCACTGTGGCAAGGAAGAACAGTTTGGCTTCTTCTGCACTGGGCCCAACTAATAACACGGCATGATATGGTATCCTGGCAATCATGACTTTTGGGGTCCAAACAAGCAGGGTACTGGGCCCAGTACTCTTCAACATTTTTATTAATGACCTGGATGAAGAAGTACAAGGAATTTTGCACAGATTCTAAAGAAATTTGCAGATGACCGACAATTGGGTGGGATTGCTAATACCCAGGAAGGCAGAACCACAATTCAAAGAGACAGGCTAGTACCCTGCAGTGAAAGTGATAGAATGAAACTACAGTAAATAGGAACAAATGCCAAATTCTGCACCTAGGTAAAGGAACCAACTGCATAGTTAAAAGATGAGAGATACTTGGGTCAACAATACTGCAAGTGAGAACGATCTTGTAGTGGTTAAAAGCATGGGATTGGGACTCAGACGATCTGGGTTCGAGTCCCCGCTCGGCCATGGAGCCAACTGGGTGACTTTGGGCCAGTCACAGACTCTCAGCCCAACCTACCTCACAGGGTTGTTGTTGTGGGGATAAGATGGAGGAGGAGAATGATGTAAGCTGCCTTGAGCCCTTTGTAGGAAAAAGGCAGGATATAAATTGAATGAATGAATGAATGAATGAATGAATGAATGAATCTTGGGATTGTTGCAGATCATGAGTTGAACAGAAGTCAACGATGTGATGTGGCTGTTAAAAAAAGCAAATGCTATATTCTTCTGCATTAATAGAGGCATAGCTTCAAAATTGCGTGAGGTATTGGTTCCCCTTCATTCAACACTAGTTAGACCCTAGCTTGGGCATTGTGTCTAGTTCTTCAAGACCACACTTCAAGAAAGATGCAGATCAACTAGAAAAAGTTCAGAGAAGAGCAACAAAGATGATCAAGGAACTAGAAGCAATGCTTATGAGGTGGGATTGAAAGAACTGAGCATGTTCAATCTTGAGAAAATAGGACTGGGGGCAATATGATAGCATTTTTCAAATACTTGAAAGGCTGTCGTGCAGATGAGGGACAGGATCTCTTCTCACTTATTCCAGTGTACAGGACACAGAATAATGGGCATAAGTTACAGGAAGCCAGATCCTGGCTGGACATCAGGAAGAACATCCTGAAAAGTACAGCAATGGAACCAATAACCAGCAATGGAGGCCATGGGATCTCCCATGCTGGAGGCATTCAAGAGGCAGTTGGACACCCATCTGTCAGTAATGCTTGAACTTGGAGTCCTACATTGAGCAGGGGGTTGGATTCAATGGCCTTCTAGGCCTCTTCCAACATATCCCATTCTACAATTCTGTGATATGAAGAGGGGAAAAGCACTTTGGATTATTAGGTAAAAAAAGAGGGCGAATTCATGTGCCAATTAAGGTCAGATGGTTTCAACATACCTGATACAGACTTGTGGTTTCAGAGTTAAAGGTTGCTTTCCTCAAGAGCTTGCACAACTTCAAGGCATCTCTTGAAATATATAGCTTTTCTAGGCTCTCAGTTGTTTATCATTTTTATAAGATGACATTGTGAACCTCCAGTTTAGGTTCTTTTTTTTTAAGGAGCAGTTTCCTGCATGTTTTAGGGCAGAGAAAATGCAGTATTCTTTCTGAAAGCAAAAGACCTGCTTGTGCATTTGTGCCATTCGGCTATAGCACAGCACTACCTAGAGGGAAAAAAGGAAGGTAAAATACTTTGTGGAGAGCTCAGATCTTAATTCAGTGAGAAAAACAAGCACAGATGCAGAGATGAAAAGTCCATTGCAGTCTTGCTATTGGCTTCAAATCAAAAGAGCCATGTCTTTTGAGGTCAGGTTTAAGTTGAGCATCTGAACGGCTAAATGCTGTGAGACATAACAGCGGCCTTCCACTCTTCCTTTCTTTATTATGCTGCTAATGAAAGAACAGTTTATTAATTAATTAATATGCATTATTTTAAATTTTATTTATTAAATGTGTATAAAAGCCACCCATTGGCATCACAAAAGTGGTAATTCAGTGTCTGCCCTTTTCTTCCCAGTTATAATTTCTTCACAACCAAGAATAGGACTACCACCATCCAACTTGTAGTAAAGGAACTGTGGGAGTCATGGATGCCCCATGGTGACATAAGGGATTTAACCAGCATATTCTGAAGACAAGCTCAGGTGGACTATGGAGGCTGTTTCAGAGCAGACCTTCGCATGTTACTGGGATACTGTTGAAAGCCTGTATCACAGAAGTGGAGTCTTCCTCCTCACAGTGGCTTTGTGTCAGTTTCGGAAGGTCAGCATGAACATGGCACATGGTGCAGTTCTCCAACCTGTTCTGGGGCTGCTGACATTACCCCTGCAGCTTGGTAAGGTGCTGCATTACAGCAGCATCCACATCATTTGAGTAATATCAGACTGTTCATCCTCTCAAACGGTTATGCAGGAAGGCCCTCAGTTCCTCCAGTCAAGCTCAGTAACGTACATGCGCTTGTGGCAAATGGTACTTCAGGAACATTTACATCCTGGAGCGCTTACATGAAGGAGCGCTTACATCCATATTTGCCCAGTCGCCCCCTGAGATCGGCGGGAGAGGCCCTTCTCCGGGAGCCCTCCGTGAGAGAAATTAGGAGGGTGGCTACTCGGAGAAGGGCTTTCTCAGTGGTGGCGCCTAAGTTATGGAATGCGCTCCCCAGAGAGGTCAGCCTGGCGCCGAAAAACAAATAACGACGGCGCCAG
>NW_025336087.1:34052825-34081510 GCF_004798865.1 Varanus komodoensis | reverse complement strand
GATAAAATTCAATTGTATTTAGCATTTAAAATGTTGCTTAAATACAATTGAATTTTATCTGGCCAGGGCGGCTTATTTTATAATGTGTGTTTTAATTAAGATTATTTTATATGGATTTTAACTTGTTTTATCTATGTTGTAAGCCGCCCCGAGGCTTCGGCGAATGGGGCGGCATAAAAATGTTTTAATAAATAAATAAATAAATAAACATCATGGGTATTGTATGCTTTTGAACTGCTGTCAGAGTTGGCATTAGTATGCTTTTCACTAATATTGAAAATAATTTTTCATTTCCTTAACAGATTTTGAAAGCATCAATGTAAATATCATTTGTCCCAGAATTTATCTACTTATGGCTGCCTATTGACTAGCATTTAACTAGTTCATACTATTTCATGCTCAGTTCTTTCTTTTTGTGAAAAAAATGGTAATTTTACTTATTTCCCACAGTTCTTGTTAAACTGAAAAATACAAATGAATACAGATATGTTGTTTTCCTAATTTTTTTCTTTTGGCAGGGTATTCTTTATGTATTTCCTATACTGCCTAATAGCTGAAATTCTTTGATCAATTTGCAGCAGTTCTTAAAGTAATCTAATAAAATACCAGAAACAGTTTCTAAAAATATGAATGTTTAAAATTTACTTCAAATCAACTATATAGCAACACGTGACCTGTAATACACCTGGGGTGAGTAGCCCCTTAAGCCTTTAAACCACTGTGTTATGTTTTAATGCCTTAGTTTTTGGTGCCTTTACCTGGCACCAAAAGAATGACAAGGTTGGCACCGGGTGGACCTTGGTGCGGAAAGCTTTCCATAGTTGGATTGTCTCTCATGTTGCTGCCCTCCAAGCCTCGCTCAGGTTTGGTACTCAGTGGGGGCCTTAGAATTCGACAATAGTATTTGAATCATTTGTGGTTGGCAGGGACGCTCCATTAAATATTGCAGACACAAACCATGTGAGTCTTTTCAGGTTAAAACGAGTACCTTGAGTTAGGCTTGGGATCATATAGCTAGCTATTACAGGTGGGCCAGAACTGGCCATATATGTTCACACTTACAGGTCCTAGTTATTAGTCTGGCTGCTCTACTTTGCACAAGCTGCAGCTCCTGAACTTTCTCCAAGGGCCCCATGTACAGTAGATTGTGGTAATCTAATTACTGGAGCTGAGATTACTGAAACTAGGCTTTTCCTGTCCCAAGCACCAGTTTAGCACATCCGGAGCCTCACCTGATGGGGAAGAAAGAGAGGCTAAAATAAAGGCAATGAGATGTTGTCCCCCCCTGCCCCCACTGCTAAATAGACCTGAATGTAGGTACCTACCAGGAATCAATTGCACCCAGCAGGAATTCTCTCCATATGCACTCAAGCTGCCTCTGGTTTTGTTCCATCACTCTCAGCCCTCAGGTATAACACAGAGCAAACGGAACTCTGCAGCACAGAGGACATGCAGGAGGAGTCATGTCAACTGCTGAGATTATCTCTGTGCTCCACAGCTGGACCAGGGCTTTGACAGGAGTGGCAGCCCTATCAGTTGCAAAATCCCTCAGAGCCCTCTGGATCCATCAGTCTCCAGGAATGGCCCATCTTAATAGCCTTCCCCTCACATAAGGGAAAAACTACTATTAGTCCAGGTGGTGAAGTGACCATGACACAAGGACTAGATAAAAGTCCCCCATCCACAGAACACCATCCTCATGTCCGCCTGAGACGCAAGTCTAGAATGTGCCCTGCTACATGTCTTGACATATTAGGACAGTCCCATGGTTGTCATGGAGCCCACGAAATGCTGAGCTGCCCCAGACAAAGTGCCCTCAGCATGAATGATGAAATTCCTCAAAACCAACAACTTGGGGAACACCAACAGCCTTCTGAGACCACCTCCATCAGCTCAGGTAGGGATGCTGATGGGTTGTGTGGTGAATGGTACACCAGTACAGTACCAGTAGAATCTGCACATTGGCCCAAGACAAGACACCAGTGCTCCAGACAGACAAGGCACCTGGAGAGAGATCAGATTCTTATAGACTACAGATTGCCCTCATGGCTCTCAAGTCTATCCTGATGTTGAACCAAGCACCCAGTGGGCACAACTAGGAGGAACTAATTCCTCCCTGTTTGCCACCCAGGTTTCATACCAGCTTGGTTGCCTCATCCAAGACTAAATCATGGATAAGGAAGATCTGAACAGGCATTTAAAGGCAGCATCTGGAGACCTGAGGGAAGGCTGCTAGGGTGGAAGGAGGACAGGAACATGACATGCCCGTGGACTTTCAGATCTTTTAGAAATAAAATGATAAAGGAAAATAGAACAATAAACACCTGCATTAATTATGTCTCCATCCCTAGATCCATTTGAGTTTCACAGAAGGGCAATAAAATGATTTTAGGCAAGAAAGCCTCTTGAAGTATTGGCAAAGCAAACAGAATGGTTTAGTCCACAGTTATGTCCTCTTTCCTAACTTGTTTGTTCTAAGATACTATTGGGGATATCCAAAATAAATTGTACACAGGATGATTATCATGTGATGGATGACTCTTGCAAGCATATGTCTGTCTCCAGAAAGATGAGTGGTTTTGTCCTGGGGCCTAATTCAGTAAATTTATCGGCTACAATTACAGTGCTTTGATCATGCCAGAATAGGTGGTGTACTGCACAGGGTGTAGCTGTCCTTTTCCAATTCACTCTCCTTATCAGGATACATGTCTGTTGATTTGTGGGAAGCTGGCTGTTTTTCGTTCCTGACAAACTCCAGTGATTAAAATGTAGTGGCTTGCTCTTGTTCCCCTGATAAAGGTGACAGCTGCAGAGTTCCCAGTGTTAGTGGATATGGTCCATGCAGATTGCTTTTTAATGAAAGCAATACATTATCTTACCTATAGACCCTACAGCCTTACCTTGTTAACGTATTTGTGCTTGGCACCACATTCATCTATAAATTAGCTATATTAAACATGCTTCTTACCATTAAACCCAGCTTTAAGCAGGGTGGTTGTTGTTATTTTTACACTGACCTTTAACTTTTCTCTGAACCAGTTCTGCAGTGCCCTGGATCACAGTCAGCTGGAATTCTCATGAATATAGTACAAGATAAGAGATCTGTAGACTTGTGTTTCATTTCTCAAATTTTGGGGAACCTATATTTGCTCTTTTGATCACAGATGGCGTTTCTTCAGATGTGGGTTAACAATATACTGGGTTTCTGCTCAGGATTCCTTTTCCTCTCTCTTCCTACATGCTCCAAAATCCACCATAAAGAATCCCATGAACCTTCACAGCAGATTTGGGAAACTGCAGGGGAAGGAGAATTCATTCAGCCAATGGTGTCCCTTTCACTGATGTGCTGACACTGTTGCATTCCGCTTGTTAAGAAGCAGTGCTTCAAGTTCCACTGAATCTAGAAATGTGCTACTGATGGATATAGAGAAACAGAGCAGCTGCGCATTGCATCTCCATTGATACCATTCATCAGCTAGTCAAGAGAACAATAAGCTCATAGACTGAAAATGAATTCATGTAGTTTTAGACTGGTTTTTAAACCTAAGGATCTACAAACAGCTCCATGGCCGTAGATTTCATTATCAGATCTTGATTAGTTTCGTCTTTTTAACAAGAACCTCATGCAATTAGGGTTCATTTGAACTTCTGCTTACACACACATTTTGAAAAAGCTTCCATTTTTCTGAGGATGTTTAAATAAAATGTTGTGATTTGACAATCAGGAAGTTAAATTCATATATAACTTGCACAAACTAAAGTAGAAATTAAGCTTCAATATTATGCTGTGCAAGAAAAAAAATCATGTTTCTTAACAACGCACATTTTCAGACACTTAAGACAACCCTATAGTTCCTTGATTATCATTGAAGGAAGTCATCCCTCAGTGGTAGAGATAAACTTTATTTAGCATGTACACAGTGTGTATATAATATATATACAGAAGATATCAGGTTCAACCCTATCTGAAATCTTGGATTGTCTCTGCCAGTCAGAGTAGACAAAACTAAGTCAGGGTAGATAAAACTGAGCTAAGCAGAGTAATATAGACTTAGTATAAAGCAGGAATAAGCAGCCTGCAATTGACCCCCTAAATTCCCTAGGGATTGAATCCCACAGCCGCCAGAAATGCTGCTGTCAGAATTGCCATGGAATTTGCTGCCATGGCACAAAACAAATAAACAAAAACTGACTATTGTGCAAGAAAAAAGGTGTTCAAAGAGCATGCATATTCACATAGGATTGCCAGTTAGTGCCAGTTAGTGCTGAAAAGAAAACTTTGTTTTTGAGTCTGGAAAGTTTCTGGCTGAGAAACTATTTCAGGGTTTCAGGAATATTCCTGTTCCTTTGGAAATATTATCTAACACTGCCTAATTGGGTATTCTTAAATCAGTGTCTATATAATAGCTGCCCTAAGTGTACATTTGTAAACAGATTATTAGAAGTGTAGCGGAAGTATGCCAGGCAATTGAGCGTATAGAGTGCTGTCCAAAACATTTTTGCTTATACTTTGAGAAAAAGGTCAAGTACAATTATTGGAACTAGGCAAGTTAATCAGTTCCTCAATCTCAAAATGTTTTTTAGTTAAATTCAAACAGCCAAGAATACAGTATTTGATGTAGAAAGACATATGTTATTTTTATTCTATTGTTTAACTGTCAAGAAAGTAAAAAAAGAAAGATTAAAATGTATTTAAACATTAAGTTCCTTCTTATATGGAAAAAATTGCTCAGTTAGAACATTACCGTGCTTCTATCTTTGTTTTTGAAAAAAACAGATACGTAAGGTTTACTAGAGGATTACACTAAGGTTTTGGTTTATATTTGCTATGAATTCCACTGCACCAGTGATTTAAAACTCTCTCTCTCCCTCACGCGTGTGTGCGTGTGTGTGTGCGCACACACCCACACACACACACACAAATATAATAGGGCAAACCTGTTGATTCCAACTACATTCTGTTAGAATTCCCATTTTTGCTTTAGCATTGACTACATAGCTAACACTAGGAAGTTCTGAATTTATTTCTTGCATCTAGTATTTCATTATTATAATTGTATGTATCCTATTTTACTCATTGTTTCAAACTGAACACAATCAGAAAAAAAATGTTATAGTTTTACACCATTCTATGCTATGGGTTCTACCATGGGCTCAGATGCTTAGTATCAGAAAACTTACCATAGCTTTTCAACTGTTTCTGATAGGATGCATTTTTAAAATAATTTTGCTAAAATAGTTTTCCATATTAATGTATTCTGACATGAGAACCTGGAGGAAGGTTGTCCATGGGGTCACAAAAAGTAGGACATGACTTTGCAACAACAACAACAACAACGAAAAATAAACAGATTGAAGTTTTTCAAAATATTTTCCCCAATATTGCATTTAAATTTCTCAGGAGCGATGATCCACTGAAGTTGGTGGATATATTTTTCATCAGTTGCTTTGTTTCTTCCTCTATTTCCCTTTAAAAAAATATTTCACTTAGATAAATAGAAATCTTAATTATCTTTATATTTTCAGGATGGTTCCAAATATTGGACATAAAAGCATTGCTAAGCAATGTTTGTCACTCCAAAAAATTTAGATTACCCTGCCCTAATTCACTTCAGGCAGGGAACAAAATAACTAAAACGTTTTCTGAGAGCATGACAACAGCTCCCTCTACTGCTTTTTCTAGAGGAAACCTATACAAGGACTTTGCATCACTTCAAAAATCAAGGTCTTTGGAGGATCCTCATTTTAGCATCCTTCATCTGAAACTTGAACTAACTGCATGAACCATTAGCAAAAATGATTTTTAAGGTGCAATCTTATACATGTTTAGACAGGAAAAGCCCCACAGTTCCCATCATTCCCCAGCTCCGGACTTTTCTTCCATTTAAACATGTGTAACTTTCACCCTAAGATCTATCCATTTTGTACACCATCCTCACCTTATTTTAACATTTGCAAACTATTCCAGCAACTGAGGTCACACCACTGTTGACAACAACGAATAGGATCGGAGCAAGAACCTTTTTGTTTTTTGGAAGCACTGCTGTGCTCACCATTTTTACTTTCCTGCTAAAGGCTGGCTGATATTAGAGCTGCAATTTCTGAAGTTTTGTTAAAACACATTCTCAGAAAACTTCTGTGATTTTTCTTTTACAAATTTACCCTTAGAAAAAGAAACTCTCTTTGCAGGATTTTCTCTGACTATTATATGCCGCTGACACTGCCTCCTCCTCCTCCTCCTTTTCCTTCTCCTTGGTAAGGGCTGCCATCCCTCACTAACTCAGAGGCAGAAAATCCACCACAACCATGATAGGCCTGGGTTGATGGGAAGGATGCAGGCTGTGGACACAAGGTGCTTCCAGACTGAGGACTCTGAGGACTCCCACTTTTACTCCTCCTCTTTTACTCCTTAAGGTATTTTCCCTGGTAAGGGAAAGGATAGAAGGAAAACAAGTTGTGGGGTAGGATTGCAATGAAGGACACTGACACCTGAGACCAGCCTTTCTAAAATTCTGTATCTGAAACAGCGAGATTTCAGCCTCTCGTTCAGAGGCACACACAGTCACAATAGGCACTGTCTGCAGTGGTGCGGGTGCGAGGAAGCCCCTTTAGGAAACCTTCAGGAAAAAAGAAAGAATCTGTGCTCTCGCATTGCTAAAAGTTACCTGAGCAACTCCTCCCTTGGAGAAATTTGGTGAAATGGTGGAGAGGGCCAGTCATTTGCAGAAGTCTGCTTGGTAAGAGACTACAAATGCTGTACCAGCAAAAGGGGGATGCAGAAAGGTTAAAGCTGATTCGAAACCAGGCCAAGTCCATCAGGCCTATAATTACAAGCTTTATAAAGGGACTGAAACCATGCAATTTTATTTATTTATTTATTTATTTATTTATTTATATTTATTAAAACATTTTTATGCCACCCCAGTCGCCGAAGCCTCGGGGCGGCTTACAACAAGTTAAAATAATTATAAATCAAAAATATAAACATTAAATTAAAAATAAAAATTTTACTCTGGCCTTCTTTCCATTGGACTTGGTTGTCACTGTCATAAGTCTTATTTTAAGTGGGTGTTTGGTGGCTCTTAGAATGTTTGCTGATGTTGCTATTTTATGATGTTCTTTCCATACTCCATCAGTTTCTGTTATGTGTTTATTGTTGTGCACCACCATGGAGGTGGGGGTGGGGTGGGGGGGGGGAGAGGGCAATCCTGCACTGAAATAAGGCCAAGAAATATTATATATTAATAAGGTTTAGGGAGGTCTCTTGTCATTTGTAACCTGCTAGTAAGGCAAAAGATGAGGAAGTACATACATTTAAGACTGTTTCCTTGGTGTTACAGTCAAACAGGACAGTGCATCTTAGGAGTATGGATTTGGGCCATTCCTCCTCCAGCCTTCAGGTTTTGTGGACTCAGATTCCAGTTCAGAACTAGAGGAGAGGCTGGAATTTACAGCTAAAATATGAAAGCCAGTGAACCAAGGATAAGCAAGGCCTGATAAGAACCAGACAGCTTCAAATCCAGTGGGAAATTTCAGTGAGCAAACTGAGAGAACAGGGGTGAACTTAAGCTTATTAGACCAAACATACAGCATCCTGTTAAGAGGGCTGATTGATCAAGAAGCATCAGATGCTCCAGGAAATTGGCCTCCAGGAAATAAGCAGGATGAGGTGAGGCTAACTTTTTCTTAGCTTGGAAGAGGGCAGATGCATTTGGTTTGGATCACCTTTGCATCATTAAGCTGCATATCCCTAACGGCCAGTATTCTAACTTCACTTGTATCCTTTGCTATTGACTTTTACAATATTCTTCCTTTGTATTCCAAAGTCAGCCTAATAAAGACTTCTAGTTAGATAAACATAGAAAGGCTTTTAGTTAAAAAGCTTTTGTCCTCACCTGCTTGGCAAGATGGGGAGAAGAGCTGCCCATGGCATTAAGAACCAACATGCATAATAAAACATAATTTGAGCACATTCCTGCATCGTGCAGCATCTGTGTCTAGGTTAGGTTGTTGCGTCCCACATTGGCTGACTGCCGGTCGCACAGAAACTATTGGCAGAGCCAGGTTCTCTTCTTTTCAGGACACTTTCCAAATCTGGTCCACTGAGGGGATCCCCTGAAGCAGGTTTGGTGGGCATGCAAGGGACACATGTGAGAGCAGAGCAAGGGTAGGCCCATTGTGTGAGCAAAATCCACTGATGCAATGAGGAATTTAACTCTGTATCTTTCACCTGCGCACATTTAGGGTGGGAGTGGAAGAAACTGAAATTCTCACCTGCATGTGTGTGCAGTCATGACAGCTGGACCTACATGTTGTTATTGTTGCTGCTGCCTTTGTTGTTGCTGTTACTATTAATAACAATATCATCAATTTATTTGGCACTTTTTCAAGTCTTTCTTGAAAACTTGTTTTAGACATCGCAACAAGACATGGAGAATGTCTTCGAACTTTTCTTGATGTAGCTGCCAATCTGCTGTATCTATTTTTGTTTGTTGTTGTTGTTGTTGTTTTTTTTTTTTTGCAAAATCGAAGTCCAAGCACTATATGAAGAACACCTCCTTTCCTGTTTTTCCGTTATATAATCTCTAGGTGGCACTGAGGTACAGTGGAATAGAGCAGATATACAAGTGTAAAAAGCATTTTCTATCATCCTCATGGTTAAAAAATGTAGTTTCTCTGCTCTAAGAAAACTTGTTAGAAACCTAAGCAAAAGTGGAAGGTCACAGTGTCGTCTAAAGTATCTATAGACATCAGTGAGTAGGGAATGACGAATGAACGATAAATGCCTAATGTAGAAAAGCCCCAAGTGGCTCGCAGCGTAGTAAGTAGCAACCTGGGAGACAACAGAAGTGGAGTGAAATTGTGGCACAGCTAAACAGGGCAACAATATATGACCAGTGCTATAGGTACTTACCTTAATAGGGCATGAGGGATGTACCAAATGCTTCAGGAAAAATTGATGTGGGACAGCCAGGGAGAGCAGTCTGATTTTCTTTCAGGGAACAGAAAAGCTTCAGACAGGTGAAGGACATACAGATAATGTATGAATGAATGAATGGCAAAGTGATGGCCCCATAGGGATGTTGCGCTGGGACAGAAGAGTGCAGGGAACATGAGGGCAATGCTAAAGAGGTTTTTCTGTTTCTGTTTTTTAATGGTGGGATTAGATGATTCTGCCAGATCTGAAAGTGGCCAGAGAGCCACTGTGTAGATTTAGGAAAGGGCACACAGGTAGGATTTCCATAGCAGGCCAATGACCAGTGTTACATCAGTGTGCTGAGAGCTGACAGGGAAAGAGGATGAATCAGCTCTGATGACAGCTTGTACTCAGTCATGTGTGGGAAGAAGAATCAAGGCCATACTGATTTCTGGAACTTATTTTCCAAGTAGGTGTGATTCAGATCTGAGTAAGCGTGTTTAGAAGGGTAAAGATGGGTGGGGGGAGCAAATGACAGCAAATGTTTGACTAGGCCTCAATGCTCATACGAATGCAAATTCCCATTCAGTGTGATTTGTGTTGCAGAACTTTATGGGAGATTGTGCGCAGTTACTCCAGAAGCATGGAAGGGCAATTGTCTCAGTAATAATGTAAAGTGATTATTTGTCATTTCTATATTTAATACTCAGATATGTGTATACTGGGGTCATATTAAATGCAGTACAACCTATCTACTAAATTGGGCTTGGTTGGCATTTTGTTTCCACCTTTTCAGAGCATGAATGTTATGTTTTGCCAGCATAGAAGTATAAGGTTTTCTGTATAAATTCTATATTCTGTTTGGCAACCAATACTTGGCAGTTCCAAACAATTAGAAATATTAGTCATGACTGCATCGAGTAAAGAGAATGCAGGCTGGGGCTTATGAATGCATTCAGGGTCCAAAAAATCTCTTGGCAGACTAAACTGTAAACCTTTCTTCTTCTTTAAATCAACTTATATTATTCTCGTTTTCAAAAATGTCTGCATGAGTCAACAAGGCATGCTTTAGTCCATGGATTGCTTATGTGGGAAGGGACTGTGTGAATGATTGTTACAATGCAGCATTTCCATTATCAACAGTAAACTCTGGTTTTTATTAAAAAAGGGCCTGTGGAACTGAGATTCCAGCTGTGCAGGGCACTTAAGAGAGCCTGCAGAAAGGTCCGTATCTGGCCAGTTCTGAGTCCTGAGTCCAAATCTTGGTTCCAAAGATTATACATTTTGGGGATTCTCTTCCTGTCCTGGCTGATGCACTTTTCCATACCTGCTGCTAATCTGTAGTTTTGATATTAAAACTTATACTTCCATTAAATGGCAGCTGTAGAACTGTGCCAGCACTACGTTCCAGCCTTCTTCAGCTGAGTGTACTCCAGATGTTCTGGATTAATTCTCATCAGCCTCAGGTAGAATTCCCAATGGGCATGCATGCTGGAACTTGTAGTGCAAAACACCTGGAGTGCACTGAGGAGGGGCAGACTGCTAAATACACTAGCAATGGATGGAAAACAACCATGTCTCTCTGTAGACCGACCTGGGAATGAACTCTGTATTTTTTTATTAATGTCATGCTCACATTGGTTCCTTTCCCACCCTGTGCATATTATTTCCTAATGTGCTGTTCTGAAGTGCATCAAGATGACAGAGAGGGAGAACACATAAGTGACAAACCCTTCTCCCAGATTCCACTTTTTGCTGTGGCTACCACCTCCACTTGCCAAATGGGGCTTTTTGACAAAGGATCTATTGTGTGCTAATGATAATCATTTATGGGCTCTTTCAGTGACGTTATCCTACTTTGCTTAAGCGCACTTTCTGCAAATATTTTTAGAGCAGGGAAGAACGCATTGTAAAAGTGAAAGAAACTGTGGTTTCTGCTCATTCGTTTGCACTTTTCCATTATACCAGCTACAGATCATGTAGTGAAAATACAGAAAAGGCAATGCTCTTTTTGTAGTGCTTTGATCTCAGTTGTATGATAAATTAATAACCAATCTACAGGCTCCTGTAGAAATGCTTTGAATACATGGAGTGTTGGTGGGACAGGGCTTGTCTGCATGAGTTAACAAGTTGTGGAAGAACTTGGGAGATAGGAAGGATGGTGAGGACTGGAGGAAAGGTGTCGCAAAATCAAGAAAATGCAAAGGTGAGGGACCTGGAATACCTGGAAAGAGCAGGTACAGAAATGCTGGAAGTTATAGAACAGTCTTCTGACTAAACATGGACATTCTAGTATATTTTATTGTAAACATTTTCATGTTACATTCCAGTTGCTTTTATTCTTTTCACTGTTCAAGTTGTATAAGGACACAGCTTCTTATGCTCTTCAGCTTCAGTGCAGGAAAGCCTCTGAATCTGGAGGCTTGTCTGGCTGCTATGCCTGGAACACATGCGTGGTGCTCTCAGCGGCCACTGTGCCACGCAATGGGTGTCTGCTCTAGATGGCTGTTTTCAGCAGTCTCGATAAAGAGCTGGGGAGGTGGAGGAAAGGAGGCTGAGGTGCTGAGGAGACTGTGGCCCACTCCTCCTCTCACGCTGCCCCTTGGCATGCCCCTTTTTTCCTCCTCCAAGGCCCAGGTGTCAACTTGGCAGGGCAGCTGGCACTGGCTGCAAGGGGGACAGGGCAGGACTTGTCTTTGGAGTCCTAGTTCTGAGGTCACAGGATCTTGGAATGGGGACTCTGGAGAACTCCCAGACAATGTCTGAAATAGCTCTGAGCCTGAAGTCTTTTGCAAAAATAATAATGGAGGGTGAACCAATGCCGGTCACCAAAACTGCTGGTTAGGTATTCCTATATAGTCGTAATACAGTGTAATCAAGACAAACAACTTCTCAGGTCTGCAGTAAAAGATAAACAGTAAATAAAAGTTCATCAAATACTTCACAGCAAAGCGTCTTTTCTTTGTGCATCAGAGATAACACATTTTATTCCAGATTTATTTTTGATAACATTTTCAAGACATAACATAAACTAGTTGATCATCAATGTACATTTTCTAATTGTTATGTCCTACATACATATTATTTTGAAACTATGAACAGTACTTTGCAATCTTTACCTAGTTCATTCATGAGCAAAAACACTTTTGTGTCTCATTTTAACTGAAGCGGAAATGAAAAAGAGTGACTTGACAAAGCCATTCACCATATTTTTGCAGAGCAGGGAGTTCAATCTGGAAATGCACCATGTTAGTCCAACCATCAGTTTAATAACAGAATTCTAAAGGAATGTATTTTAGCTATCTGTTTGGGAATATTATTACAATAGTTTTATTTTAGATAAAATTATCAATTGTTGTACTTATCACTCTACCTTGAAGTATTCTTTAGAATTATATAGAAAGGATTCACTTACAAGACTTCTTAGCTTGTCTGGGTAAGGAATGACATTAGTTTTAATGAATCCCTCTTATTTCTAATTCAGTTCTAACCACACTATTTGCAACTGATTGCATTGTCAATTTGCCAAATTTTGGTTCTCATAAAGCAACATAAAACTGTTTGGTATAAAAAAATTGATCTTTTTTAATAAGATCAATCCCCCTTACTCCTATAATTTAATGGCTAAATTCCAGTCCGAACTATTATTATTGAATATCCTTTGTAGTGAAAACAGGATGTGACAGTCTCTTAAGCTAATGTTGGAGTTGCTTATTGCTCTGCTATTGCATAAACTGATTGCAACACTGAAGCCAATTAGCTGATTCCTGTCAAAGGTTGGTGACCAAGAAACTGGTCCCTAAGGTAGTCATGTGTTAAATAACATGCATTAAAGCCAACACCTTGATTGCATCTAAGGAGTGAAGGGGGAACAATGCAATTTGTGGAACACAGTTGTAAGTTTTTGTTCAGCTTTCTAGATCAAGCAAGTGCTCAGCTGCACTGCTTTAAAGACCTTCCAAATGGAGGATTACAATAGTGAGGAAACCCTGCTAGGATTTAGCTAACTAAAATGTAAACAACAGTGGAATCAGTTATCATTTCCCAGGGGAAATCAAAATAAATTTTAAAAATTAAGCAAATGACTTCCAGGCACTGGATGCAATTTACGAACCACATCCAGGGATCAAAGGCAGTAACATTTGCTCTCTTGATTCAAAGGTACTTGGGTCAAAGATACATGGCCAGTTCCTGCTGCTGCCTTGAATGATGCCAGTTCTGTACATTCAGTTGGTCAGGGCAGGTTGTCTCTGTTTTGGCTTGGCAGGTGGAGGTCTCTTCCACACCAATGGCTAACTCTGAACAGAACACTAATTCTGAATGCAGCAATCGGCTGCTTACACGGAAATGCCGTGTCCCGCTCTTCTTCTTTCACCCCAAGTCTGGTACCTTCTGGTACCTTCTGTTTAGAATTTTTTGCATATGTTGACTGCCCTTATGGTAAACGGCTTCTGCTAATGCAGAAATAATTCCTGTGGCAGACTCAACTGCCTGCCTTCTGGAAAGGCTTCAAGGCACGGCATTCTGAGGGAAATGGGTGGGAGCAAACTGGATGGACTTGGTGGGGCCAAGGAAAAGCAGAAGGCCAGTTTGCTCTTACCAGTTGCAGCTGAAGGCACTACATCTAGAGGGCATGTGTCCACATCTATCTGAAGCCCACCTGGCACCAACGTTGCTATCCTTTCAGCGCCTGGTAAAGACTGTCCTGTACAGCAGGGCATTCAAATAGACTGCTGGGGCTTTTTTTTTTTTTTTTAATTAATTTATAGCCTGCCTTTTTCCTACCAAGGGCTCAAGGCAACTTACATCATTCTCCTCCTCCATCTTATCCCCACAACAACAACCCTGTGAGGTAGGTTGGGCTGAGAGTCTGTCACTGGCCCCAAGTCACCCAGTTGGCTCCATGGCCGAGTGGGGAATAGAAACCAGATCGTCTGAGTCCCAGTCCCATGCTCTAACCACTACACCACACTGGCTCTACACTGCGCACCACACTGGCTCTTGTTCGATTTTCTTCACACTATTATGTGTGTGTGCATGTATGTGTGTGTATTAATCTGTTTTAAATGAATTTAAATCTTGAATTTTTGTATTGTAAACTTTTTAATTATATTTAATGTGTTTTAATATGGTACATGCTGTTGTGAAATGTCTGGACAACTTTGGCTGTTGGGTGGTATAAAAGTTAATTAATTAAAGATTTTATTAATGTATTTATTATCTTTGTTTTTGTCAAAAAAGGCACAAAATCTTTGTTTTTGTTTAGGATGGCCAGTAGTAAAATCCTGATTATAGTAAGTTCTTAACTGAAACAATAAAATGATTTAAAAAACAGATGAAAGAAACTTCACCTAACCCCTTCAAGTACCCACCAATTTATATGCTCATATGAGGAAAATAGAAAAGGGCTGATTTATTTATTTTTTTAATTTGAAGGATTTTGAAAATGTGGCTTATTGAACACTTTTATGTGTTTTTAATACACATTATTTCCTAGGGGCCCCCTACATGCCACTGTATAGAAGTATTCCAACTGGTGTATTAATGAAATTTAACAATGCATGCTGTGGACCTAATAACAGTGATATTTCAGGTTAGCTAACCACACCCTGCCAAATTCTCCATATGTGTAAGAACCTTTATGGGGTAGTTCATCCAGCGCAGAAAATTTTTTGCCATCCTAAATGATAAAGGTGCCACAAGGGTCTTTGTTATGTGGGCAAGGATTGCTTAGATGGCAGATTCCACTAGGATAGTGCACAGAGCCCTTGTGCCCATGTTTCCAGTGTGACTCAGTGACAGCCCAGCATTGGGGTCCTTATCTGACTCCTCACACATCTCTTAATTCTACCTTGTGAAAACATAAAACAGTGTAGGTATTCTCTCTGGGTCTGGATCTGACAATTCATCTGAAGTTCTCAGTAGTAGTACTACAGACATCCCTACCTCCTGTTTAGATTAAGTGGAACATATGGAATTGCCTTCTTTGTTTTTATAATTTACTAAGATTTCTCCTGTTTTACTGGTATCTGAGGATTCTCTTTTCCAATGTTTTCTAACATTGATAACAATCAGCATAGCTTTTCCCATCTGTTGTTGTTATGTGTCATCAAGTCATCTCTGACTTACGGTGACCCTTCGAATGAATGCCCTCCATATTGTCCCTGCAGCGTTCATAAAATTGAGCCATCTCATAGTTAGGCTTCTACTATTTCTTCTTCCTATGACTTTCCCTAGGATGACTGTCTTCTCCAGGGAATTTTTGCCTTCTCATGATGTGCCCAAAGAATGACAGCTTCAGTTTTGTCAGTTTTGCTTCCAG
Organism: Varanus komodoensis; assembly: GCF_004798865.1. Classification (NCBI taxonomy): domain Eukaryota; kingdom Metazoa; phylum Chordata; class Lepidosauria; order Squamata; family Varanidae; genus Varanus; species Varanus komodoensis. The sequence continues at coordinate 34,066,271 of NW_025336087.1, read as the reverse complement.
GGGCAGTTCTAACCTGACTTGAACTAGGGCCCATTCGTTCATCTTTCAGCTGGTCTAAGATATTCCCAAAGCTCTCCTCCAGCACCATGTTTTGAATGCATCAATTTTCTTCCTGTCAACTTTTCTTCACAGCTGTACATGGTAGACAGGAATACAATAGTGTGGGTGATCTTGGCCTTGGTCTCCTGTGACATGTCTTCACACTTAATGAGCTTTTCTAGTTCCTTCATTGTTGCCTTCCCAAGCCCAAGTCTTATTCCAATTTTTTGGCTGAAGTTTACATTTTAATTGGTGACTGAGCCAAGGTTTGCCAAATCCTTTTAATTTCAGTTTGCTCATTGTTGACATGAAAGTTGCATAATTGTTCTATAGTCATGATGTTTGTTTTCCTAACAAAACTCCTGCTTTTCAACCTTCTGCTTTCACATTCATCATGAGTAATTTCAATTAATTGCTGCTTTCTACCAGTAAGGTGGTATCACCTGCATATTTTAAATTACTGATGTGCCTTGTGCCAATTTTCACTCCTTTGTGTGATCCTTATCCAGCTTTCCTTATGGTATGTTCTGTGTATAGATTAGATAGAGGAGGAGATAAAATGCACCTTTGTCTGACATCTTTGGCTATAGGAAACCCTTCCCTTTCTCTGTATTCTCTGCTAGCAGTAGTTCTTTGTTCACAATACAGGTCACACATCAGGACAATAAAATGCTGGTGCTTATCCATTTCTTTAAGAACCATTCTTACACACACAGTCAAAGACTTTGCTATAATCTATAGAGCAGAAACTGATCTTCTGACATTTATATGGTGCTCTCCAGTAGCCTATTTATGATATGATTGCAAGTGCCTCTTACTTTTCAGAATTCAACTTGAATGTTAAGTACTTTTCATTCCATACAAGGTAAAATGCTTTGCTGCAGCACCTTGAGCAGTATTTGCTTGTGTTGCAAATCAGCACAATAGTCTTGTAGTTGCTGCACACATTTGCAACTCTTTTCTCATGGATTGGAATATATATCAATGGTTTCTAGTCTGTGGACCATACTGTTTTGTTCTCCATACTTATTGAACTGATCCTTTCTCTGCAGCTTGGAATAATTCTATTGCTACTCCATCTATTCTGAGTGCTTTATTCCTTCCAAGTGATTTCAAAGCAGCTTTCACTCCGCTTTCTAATATTTCAGGCTTTTCCTTACAGGATTTCTCTTCAAAGGAAGCGGTATATTGTTTTTACCTTCTCTTTATTCTGGTCAGGTAGCGTGTCCCACTTTTGGTGTTTTAGCATCCCCCATCTAGGTTTGAATTTCCCTTTGATTTCTTGGATCTTCTGGAAGAGGACTCTTGGATCTTGTTTCTTGTGTTTTTTTTTATTTTCTATTCCTTTGCACTGGCCAATATAATAGTTCTTTTTGCTGCTATGAGATAGTTGTTGAAAAGTTGCATTCAGGATTCTGAAACTATTTCTGTCAGCTTCTGCTTCTTTCTTGGCCTTAGCAGTTGCGAGTGTTTCTTCTATCATCCCTCTAGGCTTTTTCATTATTTTTGTTACAGGAATAGTATTTTGCTTTTCTTCCCAAATACTGTCTCTTCCCTGATAAAGTCCACAGTTCTTCTGGCTCATGGTCAGTTAAACTGAGTAGTCACATCTGTACTTCATGTGGACTTTAAATTCCTCAGTGATATTATTTAAGTTGCATTTTGGCACTATTTTTCTGTTAGTGATCTTTTTCAGCTTTACTCTGATTTTTATATGAAGAATTCATGGTCTTTAGTGCAATCTGCTCCTGGCCATTGTTTTGGCAGTGAGAATACAGCCTCTCTACCTTGTGCTTCCACTTACATAGTCTACTTGATTTCTGTATTGGCCATCTGCTGATGTCCATGTATACAGTCATCTGTGAAGTATGTAATTGCGATACAAGGATTATTGGCTTCACAAAATTCTGTGAGTTGTTCTCCTGCTTTGTTTTTTTAACCCAGGCTGAATTTTCCTACATTTGATTCTGTTTTGTTTCCAACTTTTGCACTGCAGTCGCCTGGGATTATCTGCCTGTCTGATTTTGATGTGCTATCCATTTCATAACAGTTTTTGACCTTTCCTACTTTAGCCTCTGTTGTTGAAGTGTAGACTTAAGTGATGATTATGTTTATAGGTTTTTTAAAAAAAATTCTGATTGGTATTATTTGGTCTGACTTTGCATTAGAGCCCCTTACTGCTTATGATACATCTTATATCAGAACTACTCTGTTTCTTCTGAGTTTGTCATTTCCAGAGTAAACACTTGGTGTTTGGCTGAAAGTGTTGCATTCCAGTTCACTTTAGTTTGCTCACACCAAATACTGTAATGTGTAACCATTTCATTTCTTAGTTTATGGCTTCCAGTTTGTCTTGAGTCATATGTTTCATGGCCCATGTTCCAGTTGTATGAATTGTGCAGCACTGATCTTTCCTTTTGCCTCCGTGCATGTCTGTCTCTAGATTTCCTTTCATCCTTGATCTAGTTGCATTGTTATGACAGCGCTATTTGTCCTCTGCTCTTGCCCAGCAGCTGGCTGAGTGCCTTCCAACCTGGGAGTCTCATCTTCTGGCATGATATCATGTTTCATTTGGGATTGTTTCAACACAGGGTTATTAAGGTAAGAAAATTCAGAAATGGTTTTCCATTGGCTTCTTCTGTGCAGCACTAACCAGAGTTGGTTTGGGAGCCACTGCTATTGCTTGTGAAAAATCCTCCACTGTCTTCGACTATCACTCCTGCTCCGTAGCATTCCTTCAGAAGTTTTCTGCTTACCTTAATTAGTCTTTGATATATTATGAACAGTAGCAGCTTTGATTACTCTGTGCTGTGGATTGTAGGTTTTGGCAGAAAGTTATTTGCACCTGTGCTAATGGAATGGCCAATACCGTTATGTCTGTATTGGGAATCACCTTGCTGTTTTTGGAATAGCAGCAAGGCTGGGCATAGACAAGGCTACTAACAGTCCCTTACCATAGAAGAATGGCCTAATGCATTATTTGTGTAGATAAAATGCTGCATTATTATTGTCCAGACCTGCCTCCTTGAATCTAGTGCTCTCTAGCTAGATTAGGGCTCCAACTCCCACCATTCCCAGCTATCATGGTCTCTGGCCAAGGTGAGAGAACTTGAGGTCTAAGACAGGTGGTTCAGGTCAAGGAATTGTTGGCTCTTTCAAGGAAAGTGGACCTGTACCTGCAGCACTGGAAAACTAATTGTGTTTGAGCTTGATGGACTTTCCGTATGTTATCAACCCAACAGTCAAAGCAGGATGAATTAGGACAGGTGATCAGCTTCCACAAAATTGTTCAGTCTACTTGAATGTTTACAGCCAGCATGCAACTTGCATCTGACTTGTTAGATCTGAGTCATTGTTAGTCTTGTTGTAGCATGTAAGTGAAAAGTATGGAAGCAGTGCCTCTCCCTACATGCACAAACATTAATGCACACATGCACACAACTTTGGCCACCTTGAGTATTCCTCTGGTTAATTTCATATTTGTGCACATTTATGCAATGTGCACACCTGTATGCAGTTTGAAGAGCAGAGGCCTGAATGTTTTGCAAATTTCCCAGGCTTCCCAAATGCATGGCTCATTTCAATAAGGGAAGTACACATGTTGGTTTCCTTCATGCCAGATTGAGTTGGCTCCAGCACAGGGTTGAAGGAATGGAATCTGTAGGGCGAAGTTGAGAAAATCCATCAGCTTTCTACTCCCTGCCCCACTACTTAAGGAATACATGGTGAAAAGCAAGCTTGTATCTGCCCCACTGAGATTAAAATATTATCAGGTTATACAATTGCCTGGAAGCCCTTTTAGTCTTTAGGGAAATCTTGATATGGGCTTCTATTCCTATCTTTCTCAATGGGTTATTAAACTAGATACAAACCTCATAGCGAGGAGTTGTGGCCTTGTCATTCTTATTACAACTCATAAGGGATTTGTTCAGGAGAGACTGGCATTTTCCTAATTTTTTTTTATACTTGCAAGAGAAGTGCATGCTTTAATTACAACCCCTTTCTTCTTTGGCTCTGTGCCCTTGTGATTTTTATTCCTGCCTCCCAGTAGTGAGGAAGTATTTGTGTGCTTTATTAGCCTCTTATTAAAGCCTCACTAAACACTGGCTTGCTTACTTGCTTGAGAAATATAAAGGCCTCATTTACCTTTTACAGAAACAAAAACTGAAATTATTGATTACCTGTTTCCTCCAGGGCAACATTGTTAAACTGTTTCACTTCCAAGCCAGAGAAACTGCACAAAGCAGAAAATCCCCCTGAAAACGTAAAAAGGTCAGTGGTGCATTTGATGACATGTGTGCCTATGAAGCCACATAATTCATCATTTGTTACGACAGAGCTTGCTCCTGAGGGGCTTTGCATTTGCCAATAAATATACCATATGCTTGATTCTGTATGGAGATTTTAAAGTTACCTTCGGTAATCATTAGCAGGCTCTCATGAGAACAATGCGTAAAATGGACCAAACCCATCAGGGTTCCCTGGTCCTGTAATGCACACGGGTTAGAGGGTGAAGTCATGTCTTTTGCTGAGATGAGTTGCTCAATAAACGTATGCAATTAAATATTTTGCTTGTGCTTTTTTTCAACTGCAACTTGGTGGAAGTTGGCAAGTAGCATAAGAAGGCAAGAACTTCTGTGCTGGAGCAGACCAAGTGCCATCTAACCCAGCATTGTGTTCTCATGGTGGCCAGCCAGCTGCCTGTGGGGAGCCTCCAGGTGGGACAAGTAGGACAAAATCACCCCGCTGCCCATGTTCTCTAGCAACAGAAGTACATGCACATACTGCATCAGACCGGAGGTTGCATAATGCTCAACTGTCTTGCCCTGAGAGCCTTTTCTCCCTGAATGTTTCTAATCCACTATTGGTGGCCAGACTCTACCCGGTGCAAGTGTAGTCTACATGCTAACTATGGAGGTGTTTCCTTTTATCTGTCCTGAATCTCCCACCAATCAACTTCATGTGGTGACCCCACGTCTAATATTATGGGAGAGGAGAAAAATGCATCCCTATCCACTTTCTCCACAACATGCCTAATTCTGAACACCTCTATCACGTCTCCCTTGACTTGTTGTAGGGCTCAGGATGAACTCTTGCTGAGGGAAACCACATTTGCTCCATTTTGGATGTACTTCCACCAGTAGGCAAAGATGTTTCTATTCGGACAGGCTCATTCTTGAAGTAGGTTTTAATGTGTTTCTATTCAGTTTTAATGTATTCTATTGGGTAGTATCCAAAAAGGTGCCACAGCCCTTCTGCTTTGGTTCTGCAAGCAGCCCTTCCTATGGATTCCATTATACAAACATGACTCGCTTCTTGCACACTGGAGGCTTAATGTGTTGTAGAGGAAGTCCAAAATGAGCAGAAATACTCCTTTGTGGATCAACAGAGGTCAGCAGTCTTTCCGTATGCCAGCTTTGCTGACCTGCCTCATTCCAAAAATGAGTGTTTCTGTTTATTTCCAGCTGCTTTCAGAAGTGCTAAACCTCCACTGCTGAACTAGCAGGAACCATTTGTGGAACGGAATTGGCAGGGGCATTGCACGTGGTTGGATACCACCCAAAATATTTTATTGTTAGCCACCTTGAGCCTTTGACAGACTGGAAAACGTAGGGTATGAATTCAAGAAACAAATACTTATGGTCCTGTTCTATATTTCACTAGAAAAATGTCCTCCAACTCCAAGCATGTCCCAGTCAACATGCCAGCTGTTGCCACCATTTGTGACAATAATTCTGTTTAGATGGGCTTTTTATTAGCCTTGTTTCTGATGTTCCGCTATCAGCTGAGCTGTCTCTTTTGGCTTTAATTTTAAGCCATTCTAATTGCCTATTTTTAAGTCTCTAGTTCTGATTATAAAATGAAATGGCACACACTGTCCTGATAAATTAATAAAATAAATAACATGCTGAAGCTCCTTGAGGCTACTGTGCATGCGATGTCCATTCTGGGCTGTCCTGGGCTTCCTGGAACTGGGCTGTTTTGGGGCAGTTTTGCAGCCCCTGGAGATTTTTAAAAGGTTTGTACATTTCTCCACCTGATTGGCTCAGTAATTCCATTGCTGGAACTCACCACCTGAGTTAGCTATTAGTGAGTGATATATGTTGAAAAGGTGTTCTGCACTTCAGTTCAGTGGATCTACAAGGAAATATTGTAACTCAACACAACAGTTGGTCCCTTCACTGTTTGATGTGATGGATAGCACGTTTTGGCAAAGAAGTGCTTTAATTTCTCATCTAAGGTATTTTATAAATGAAGCAACACATCTGGACCATTAAACACTAGTGTGAATAGCCATGATCTCCAAGGTTATGAATAGGAACTTTTTCATTCCTTGTATGCCTTTCCTTCTGGGAAGGGAACTTAAAAAAGTGTTTCTGTAACACACTTCTTATTCCTTCCCAGTGGAGCCACCTGACTCCTTTGATGATCCACATCAGGCCAGGGACTGCTCAGGGCATACTTTTGAAGGAAAGAGGAGAGGCTGAGGGGAAGCAGCAATGGGGAAAGGAAGTTCATTTCCTTATCCCTCCCCTACAGCTGCAGCTGCTACTGTTTATTAGCCAAGGAAGCATCTGTTTGGGTTTTGCTATATTTTACTGACAATTCATTTACAAAGCTGTGGCACCTACTAGATTTCTCAAACATAGCAACATTTCTTTAATTCCCATTTAGATGTAAACTGATTCTGTAACAGAAAGACTTTCAGAACAGCCTCAGGTTTTTGTAAGGAAAAAAACCCAAAAACAAAAAAGAAAGCATGGATATATCATGCTGTTGGCAGGGAAATAAGTATTACTGTAGAGGGAAAGAATTTATAGAGAGTCATGTAAAACAAATGGTTCATAAACCTTTGCTGTGTGGAGAGTGAGTGATGAGCATTTTTACTGGTCTCCAACCAAGTTGTGATGCTATAAAATGGGGGCAGGACCTATTTTGTGTCATGGAATTGTGCTCCCTTAATGGTAGAATGCCTTTTTCCACCTCCTGATGGAAGACCACAAGCCAGAGGTGCTTTAATTCAAACCCAAGTTCCTCTTAGCAAGTTATTCAAAAAATCTCTGGTCTTACTAAGTTCTGTAGACATAATAAACATCAAGTAACCTCTTTCTTTAGTTCCTATATATGTAGTCTGAGCATACCTGCAGTAAATTCTTCAGAAACTACTTTGGTCAGTGAAAGTTTGCTCCAAAATGTTCCAACCTCCTCTTGGAACCTTTCACTGCTGCCAAGCCCGAGCACAGAGTGGCCACTTGTTCATCAACAAAGAAAGAGAAAAAACATTGCCACAAAAACCAAGCCAACCAAGTCTAGCAAGGGCTGAAAAGGGCGTATCTTCACCTGCCTCTTAAATAAAGACACATTGCCTGCCTGCATAGCTGTACAGCTGGAGCATGATGAGTCACCTTTGCTGAGCTGGAAAGGTGCAGGCCTGTAGCTGGATGGGTGAGCGCATGTCAAAGCATAGCAGTGAGCTGGACTCAGTGACCTTATAGGCCAGGGGTCCCCAAACTTTTTCGATAGGGGGCCAGTTGAAAGGCAGCGGAAACATGCGCGGGTCGGTGAGGTGGGGGTGCCTGGGGGTGCGAGCCGGTCAGGTGCCATTGGGCACATGCGAGGTGGCATCAGGCACGTGCGGCAGTGGCTTGCTCGCTCGGAGACCATCTCCGATCGTGCGAGCCACCACTTGCCCCCCTGCACTGTGAGGCAGTGGCGAGCGCATGCGTACGGGAGGCAGGCGGTGACAGCGGCTTGCTCACTCAGAGACCATCTCCGTGGGCTGGATGGATGGTCATGGTGGGCCAGATCCATCCCGCGGGCCGTAGTTTGAGGAACCATGTTATAGGCCCTTTCCAACTCCACCACTATTCTATTCCATGTGCTCTTCAGCACTTTCCCTCTCCACTTGAGGAAGTGTAGAATCCATGGCACTATTGAGAGAGGTGAGATTGCATTTCCATGAAGGTGTGAATGAGTCCCAGAATTGAAGAACATTTTCCCAGTGGCAATATAGTTCTGTTCAGAAAATGTTATTATGGTTGTAAGCCGCCCCGAGGCTTCGGCGAATGGGGCGGCATAAAAATGTTTTAATAAATAAAAATAAATTAAAAAAAATTGCTGTGCAACAGATATGCTAGCTGGATGAAAGGCATTTGGATCCCATGCAGTAGATCTTTTTGCTCTTGGGGAAGAGATAGAATGAAGATTCCCAGCACCTGATCAGCAACACTCATCTTTCTGCTTTGCTCATGTCAGATGGAGCCTGGTAACAGTTTGAAAAGTCATTTGAAATGTACAGTACACGCGGTAAGGAAACCTAAGATTGGGCCTATAAATATTCTGCCAGTGTATAGCTTTTTCATTTTTTGAAAAAAGTGGACCTGGAAAAACAACACTGCCTCTTGGTAGGCCCACATCTCTGCTATGGTATAGATATGTTACCTTTTCTATGGTGGCCTGCAGCATCTGGATACCCATTCTAAGTGAAGGCACCTCTGGTTTCCTGTGCCATATTGGAGGCAACTTTATGTTGCATTGTTTGCAGGCTCCTTAGTTTGGTTGAAGAGTCAGAATGGAATGGGAAGTCCAAAATGGAGACCCTCACACTGCCTACTTAATATATCGTAGAGTCAGACTCTGAGTTCTGGCTCATACTGCAGGTACCTCCAGGTACAATGTTTTACGGTTGGCATTACCTTGCCTCATTCTCAAAATTTAATAGAAGTCCAGACAACATCATCTTCCACTCATAACCTTCTTCCATTTTCCCATGGCTTCTTCCACCCCTTTTCTTATCACAGAATTCACTGAGGAAGATAAGGTAGAAGAGCTTCATGAGGGCTTCTGAATGGCAGTGCTTGGGACCTTCTGCCCAAGGGACGCAGCAAGTAATCAACAGAGGGCGTCAACCTATTATCCAGTGCTCAGGCAAGAATAGTATTATGTGTCCCATCCCTCTGAGTGGTGAGAAGGTCTGGGGCCCTTGCTGCTTATGGGTTTAGGTTCATTGGATGACAGGGTCCTGGAGACGTTGGTATCCTTCAACTATTTATTTTATTTAAAATCATACAGACAAAATGTGGTGGAAGTAGATGCCTAAAAACAAAGAGCAGATTCTGCCATCTCCTTCACTGCATGACTATGCACTATTTTCCAGCCTGTTCCAGTTGGGCAGCACTGGCCAAGAGGACGGTATCCGCATGATTATCTGTCTGGAACCTTGAATCTGTTCTGTTCTGGGCCCAGCCTGTCTTACTAAATGTATCTCCTGACTGTTAATGGCTTGTGATGCTTTCTGGCAAGCTTTGTATTCATGCTGCATATTGTCCTGTGTATGCTTTCTGACTAGGGAAAGAGAGGAATTTCCTCAATTCTCATTTTAATGTGAACTTACTTAACTTTGCTCTTTCAAGAGCAAACTCAGTTAATCCTACAAAATTTGCACTTTTCCAAATTTTGCAAGGGGGTTCTCTAATTAATAAATGTGTACATAAATGCATATATTTGGAAAAATAAATGCTTAATATTAGTAAAATTGCTTATTGAATGCACATATGTTGGTAACCACCACCACCACCACCATGTATTAGGAAAAAAAGTGCACAAAACACATACAAAATTTCACTTAAAAATAATAGTCTCAAAATTTGGGGCAAACTGACATGAAGGCTGGAGAAATTCTTAAAATCTGAGGCAACCTGAACATAGCTTTTGAAAACTGAAACTGAAAGAAGGCAGAATTGTCTGATGTGTCCATCCTTATACCTGACCCACGATCAAACCTAGCCAGAGACCAGTTCGCTCACTACTGCTGATTGTAAAATACCTTACCATAGAAGCAAAGATGTTTCCAACAGAAAGTCAGCATGGCCTCTCTGCCAATCATCCACAGCAATCTGCAAGGTCTGCTGCAGCCCGGTAACCTAGAAAAAGTGCCTGAGGGTGGTGGGGGGGTCAGTCTTAGTATCAGTGTATTTCCTGTCATGCTCATGATGGAGATTCAATTGGCATCATATTTTTTGGGATCGCTCCATGATAACTCATTAATTATGATGCCTGACCATAATTATCATCATATTCTACATGTGTCACATCCAATTTAGCCATTTTCTTTGCTTTAGAACTTTTCAGACTGCACTATTTGGATTTACCATATGCTGCAGTTCATTTTCTCTTAGGGATGAAATGCAAATACATTTTGCTATGAATTGGAATCAAACTGACAACAGATGTTCTCTAAAGACACAGCATATAGAATATGCAATTCCGCTCCACCTGTGCTTGACAAAACATACCGCTTTCATCTGATTCAAATCTTTTGACCAGGGCAGGGTGCAGCTCTTTTGTTTTTGTCTTTTGCACAGAACTGAACTGTTCATTCTTAACATATCACACATTTGAACACTTTTTGGATCAGAATAGCTTGGGTAGGTGAGCCAAAACTTCTATTTGGGCAGAGCTGTTATCTAGACTAAGGGAAGAGGAGGTGTGTCTGTCTATCCATCGGTCAGCATCACAGTACCAGGAGTGTGAAATTTAGACACCTGAAACTTGAAATTCTAAGGACACCAAGGGCTGTCTCCTTTTTAAAAAGCATTGTTGTTTTCACATGCCACCGCATTGTCTCTGACTTATGGCAGCCATATGAATGAAAGACCTCCAAAATGACTTGATCTTGACAGCTCAAGCTCAGCTCTTGTAAATTGAAGATGGAGCCCATTCATCTCATAACTTGGTCTTCCTTTTATTGTTCCACCTTTAACTTTCCCTAATATGATTGTGACATGACTTTCTCAGTGGCTGCCCCTAAATTATATAATGGCCTTTCAGGACAAATGTGTAAGATAGCCCAGATTGCTACCTTCAAGAAGGAGTGAAAGATGTGTATCTTCCAACAAGCTCTCCCAGATTAGTTCCCAGATTAGTTTTTATTTAATATGTTTGCTTTTAGTCTGAATTTGAATTGTTGTTGCTTTTAAACTCTTGTAAATCACCCAGAACCTATGGGAATGGAGTAGTATATAAAAATCAAAATTAATCAAAATTAAATGATCTTCTCCGTGTTCTTTTGCCTTCATGTGTCTTGCCTTCTCATGGTGTCTGCTCATTTTCACTTTTGTCATTTTGATTTGATCTAGGACCCATGTGTTTGTCTTTCTTCATAGGTATTTGCAAATAGCCTTGGACTAATTCCTTTTTAAAATACATTAATTAATTTTGCTCCTCAACTCAGAGTTATCCTTGGAGCTCCAGGTGACTGCTGTGACGGGGAGTGCTTTCCTTCAGCTTCAGCTGATCTATCATCTGTGCCCTTACTTGGATGAGCAGAACCTGGTGATGGTGACCCATGCTCTGGTAACCTCTCAATTGGACTATTGTAATGCTCTCTACCTCCTTCATGGATCACTGCCTTGTTGTGGCAAAGAGGCTTGCGTAGCTCAATGAAGCTATGAGCTATGCCATGCAGGGCCACCCAAGACAGGTCATAGCGGAGAGCTCTGACAAAACGAGATCCACTGGAGAAGGAAATGGCAACCCACTCCAGTATCTTTGCCATGAAAACCCCATGGACAGTACCAAAAGGCAAAAAGATATGATGCCGGAAGATGAGCCCCTCAGGTCGGAAGGTGTCCAATATGCTACTGGGGAAGAGTGGAGGGCTAGTACTAGTAGCGCCAGAAAGAATGAAGCGATTGGGTCAAAGCCGAAAGGACACTCAGTTGCAGATGTATCTGGTGGTGAAAGGAGAGTCCAATGCTGTAAAGATCTATACTCCATAGGAACCTGGAATGTAAGATCCATGAATCAAGGCAAGCTGGATGTGATCAAACAAGAGATGACAAGACTGAACATCGACATCTTAGGAATCAGTGAACTAAAATGGACAGGAATGGGTGAATTTAATTCAGATGACCATCAGGTATACTACTGAGGGCAAGAAGAAATGGAGTAGCCTTCATAGTCAATAAAAGAGTAGGAAAAGCAGTACTGGAATACAATCTTCAAAATGACAGAATGATCTCAGTTCGAATCCAAGGCAAACCATTCAACATCACAATAGTCTATGCCCCAACCACTGGTGCTCCAAAGATGGAGAAGCTCTATACAGTCAGTAAAAACTAGACCAGGAGCCGACTGTGGCTCAGATCATGAGCTTTTTGTTGCAAAATTTAGGCTTAAATTGAAGAAAGTAGGGAAAAGCACTTGGCCACTCAGGAATGAACTAAATCATATCCCTGATGAATATACAGTAGAGGTGACAAATAGATTTAAGGAATTAGATCTGATAGACAGAGTGCCTGAAGAACTATAGATGGAGGTTCGCAACATTGTACAAGAGGTAGCAACTAAAACCATCCCAAAGAAAAAGAAATGCAAGAAGGCAAAATGGCTGTCTGATGAAGCTTTACAAATAGCTGAGGAAAGAAGGGAAGCGAAAGGGAAGGGAGAAAGAGAAAGATACACCCAATTGAATACAGAATTCTAGAGAATAGCTAGAAGAGAGAGGAATGCCTTCTTAAATGAACAGTGCAAAGAAATAGAAGAAAACAATAGAATAGGGAGGACCAGAGAGCTCTTCAAGAAAATTGGAGATATGAAGGGAATGTTTCATTCAAGGATGGGCATGATAATGGACCAAAATGGCAGGGACCTAACAGAGGCAGAAGAGATTAAGAAGAGGTGGCAAGATTAAAAGACGATGCAGTAAAAGTGCTACACTCAATATGCCAGCAAATGTGGAAAGCACAACAGTGGCCACAGGATTGGAAAAGGTCAGTTTACATTCTGATCCCAAAGAAGGGCAATGCCAAAGAATGTTCAAACTACTGCACCATTTCACCTGCTAGCAAAGTTATGCTCGAAATCCTACAAGTTAGGCTCCAGCAGTATGTGGACCGAGAACTACCAGAAGTACAGGCAGGATTTTGAAGATCACAACAAATTGTGGCAAGTTTTTAAAGAGATGGGAGTACTAGACCATTTTATTTGTCTCTTGAGAAACCTATTTGCGGGTCAAGAAGCAACAGTGAGAACTGGACACGGAACCACTGATTGGTTCAAAATTGAGAAAGGAGTTCGGCAAGGCTGTATACTGTCGCCCTGTCTATTTAACTTATATGCAGAGCACATCATGAGAAAGGCAGGGCTAGATGAATCACCAGTTGTAACTAAGATTGCTGGGAGAAATATCAACAACCTCAGATATGCAGATGATACCACTCTAATGGCAGAAAGTGAAGAGGAACTAAAGAGCCTCTTGATGCGGGTGAAGGAAGAGAGTGCAAAAGTTGGCTTGAAACTCAACATTAAGAAAACTAAGATCATGGCATCCGCATCAAGAGGCTCTTTAGTTCCTCTTCACTTTCTGCCATTAGAGTGGTATCATCTGCATATCTGAGGTTGTTG
>NW_025336087.1:33882092-34052725 GCF_004798865.1 Varanus komodoensis | reverse complement strand
CTGCCAACAAAAGTGCGTATAGTCAAGGCTATGGTTTTTCCAGTTGCAATGTATGGCTGTGAAAGCTGGGCCATAAGTAAGGCTGAGTGCCAAAGGATTAACGCATTTGAATTGTAGTGCTAGAGGAGACTCCTGCGAGTCCCTTGGACCGCAAGGCGATCAAACCGGTCAGTCCTAGAGGAGATCAACCCTGACTGCTCTTTAGAAGGCCAGATGCTGAAGATGAAACTCAAATACTTTGGCCACCTAATGAGAAAGAAGGACTCCCTAGAGAAGAGCCTAATGCTGAGAACAATAGATGGCAAAAGAAGAAGGGGACGGCAGAGAATGAGGTGGCTACATGGAGTCGCAGAAGCAGTTGGCATGAACTTAAGTGGACTCTGGGAGATAGTGGAGGACAGGAAGACCTGGACGAATGTTGTCCATGGGGTCGTGATGGGTCGGACACGACTTCGCGACTAACAACAACAATGCTCTTTACTGGGGGCTGCCCTTGAAGACAGACCGGATACTTCAATTGGTTTGGAATTGAGCTGCCAGGATGCTAACGAGGACCAGCAGATATACACATAAAGCACCAGCCCTTTACCATCTGCACTGGCTTCCAACTGAAGTCCGGGCCCAATTAAAGGTGTTGGTGTTGACTTGTAAAGCCCTAAAACATCCATATATGCCCGACCGCCCCTTGAGATCTGCAGGAGAGGCCCTTCTCTGGGAACCCTCCATGAAAGAAATTAGGAGGGTAGGTACTCGGAGGAGGGCTTTCTCTGCGGTGGCGCCCAACCTATGGAATGCGCTCCCCAGAGAGGTCCGCCTGGCGCTGTCGTTATTTGTTTTTCGACGCCAGGTGAAGACCTTTTTATTTAAACGTCATTTTAATTGTTAACAATATTTGCTTATTTATCTGGCCAGGGTGACTTCTTTTATATTTTATATTTATTTTATATTGTTAATTTTAATTTTATATTGTTCTTTTTGTATTTTATTGTATTTTATTGTGTTGTAAGCCGCCCCGAGGCTTCGGCAAGGGGCGGCATAGAAATGTTCTAATAATAATAATAATAATAATAATAATAATAGGCTTAGGACCTGGATATTTGAAGGACTGCCCCCTAAGATCTGGGTCGGAAGTCCTTCTTCAGGAGCCCTCTTTGAAGGTCAGAGGAGTGGCTACCCAGAGAAGGGCCTTCTCTGTGGTGGTGCCCTGGTTATGCAACATGCTTCTCAGAGAGATGTGCCTAGTGCTGACACTTTATTCTGTTTGGCGCCAGGCCAAAACCTTTTATTTCTCCAACAAGTCTTAATTGTTGTTTTAATGGGTTTTTATCTGAGGATGGATGATGCTGTGCCTCTTATTGTAGTACTGTTCTGAGACTTTTGTGATAGGATGGTATAAAAAAGCTTTTAATAATAAATAAATGAACAATCAGATTCTGATTTACTTTAATGTGTTCGTGTTGTTGAAACTGGCTTCTTTGGCTACTGGCAGGGTGGGATGGGGGACTTCGTAACTTGCATGTAGCTTTGCAAGTCTTACATTTGGAAGATGGGGGAGATTAGTTGCCCAATGGGCACAGTCATATGCCTTCTTCCTATTGTGAGGCAGCTGCATTGTAGAGGAATGGGGTGGATGGACACCTCCCTCAGGGGCTTAGGGCTTCAGCACAGCAGGGACCACGGTGGGGTGCCACTGGGCATGGCTTCACTCAGATGGGGCGGACCCAAAGTGTTTGCTTGCAGGCATCCTTATATCACACTAAAGGTTTCTCCATCCTGTGTGAAGCTGGCTCCATTTGTTATCAGTTAAGCAGAGTACGCAGGGGCTTGGCTGTCTCCAGCCCTCTAGCATTCACCCAGACTTCTCCCAGGTGAAGCGAGAGTGCCTGCACATTGCAACTCCTGTGTGCGCCTGGTTGAGAGGGCAGCTGCCATAGAATTCCTATGCAGATCCCCTCCTGTGCACAAAGGTGTTGTTTGTGTGTAGAGAGCCAGTGTGGTGTAGTGGTTAAGAGCATGGGGCTGGGACTCAGACGATCTGAGTTCTAGTCCCCGCTCAGCCATGGAGCCAACTGGGTGACTTTGGGCCAGTCACAGACTCTCAGCCCAACCTACCTCACAGGGCTGTTGTTGTGGGGATAAGATGGAGGAGGAGAATGATGTAAGCTGCCTTGAGCCCTTTGTAGGAAAAAGGCAGGATATAAATTGAATCAATCAATCAATCAATCAATCATGGCATAGGTAAATGGCTAAGGCCTCCACAGGCAATTCTGTTTAATTCTTCAGAAGTTACATGAGAAATAAAATACAGCACATCTATAGAACTTGCTGGATTTTAATCAAATTGATGTTGATGAGGCAGTATAGCCCTCAGATGGGAAAGCAAAAGGGTTGCACACACAGGCAGTTGCCCTCAACAGGAGTCTGTGGGCCACTGAGAATCCACAGCCCACTTTCTTAGTAAGAACACTGAGTTAGGGCGGAAGCCGCTTTATCTATCGGCCAGCAGTCGCTTTCCTTACCTTGCCAGAAAGAGCACTGAGCCTCAGCTGACAATTGTCCTGGGACTGCAGAAGGGGAAAGCAAGCTGTGGGCCCTCCATTAGCCAAGGCAACATAAACCACTAATTCATTCAGGCAGGAACACCAGTAAGAGAGCACCACCATGGCTCCAAGTGCATTTGAAGATCTGCGTATAGCTCACCACATTGTTCTGGTCTTGAGGAACTGGCCTGCCTCCTCTTCCATTTCCCTTTGTGCCCTTCTCTTGTTTGCCTTGTTATTTTATTGTGCGAGCCTGATGACAGGGCCTTTCTTTTTTATTGATGTGCGCTTCTTTGGGAGACAGTAAGTGCCTGGAAAGTGGGCTATAGATGCAGAAAGGCACTGCATAAAACTCCAGTGAGAACCTTGCCAGACTGCTCCCTGTACCTTTGTTCACTCATGTGCAGAAACTCACATCTGTGTACACATTTATCTGAAAAACATGAAACACCTCTTTTTTAGAAGGGAGCTGCACTCACAGTAGGTTGCATACTTGCTAGACTAAAATTAGCTCAAAATATCAACAGAGATTCAGTTCCTAAATGTGCAAACTTCAGTCTACTGCAAATGTTTCCAAAAATATATATAATTGGTTATGATTGGCACTGGACTCAGGCAATTTCTAAAAGCAGTGAGACAGGGAAAAACTGGGACTGTGAGTTATACTTTCCAAAGAAGGAGCAAGGACAGTGTGACAGAAATGGTGAAACAATCTTTTTGAAGCACTAAGCAAAATGGGAAGTGTCAGGTTTCAGTGGCCCCATGATGGGCCACACATGAGGAGAGAAAGATAAAGTTCAAGTATGCTTATTTCCCTTAGTTATTTCAGAACTAAAGGAACAGAAATGTTTTTTTACTTCTAATGGTTCAGTTCCTTGAAATGCACATAGGGGCCAGGCTATCTGGGCTGCTACAGGCTTCACAAGAAAGGCTCCAGGCAAAGATGGACCTGTGACAAGCCAAGCTGTAATTAAGGACACGAGTTCTTCATGGCAGGGGTGAGTGGGTGGGCTTGGAGCTGGCCCTGGGTGCCACGCTGAAAGAGGTGACAGGCAGAGTTCAATGACTGTGTTTTCTTTCATGGCTGATTTTTCTATTTTTCTGGGAGTGAAAATTAAAGATTCTTCTGGCTAGCTTGTCTTTCACATTTCTTTTCCATCTTATCCTCAGGAAAGCTTTTGGCCGATAGAGTATCTGAGCTGTCATCTTTGCCGGCTATTGTTACAGTAGTTGTTGAAGGGTAAACATTTTTAACATTCATGAGCAGTTCAGAACTGACACTTCACTTGTCTTTCATAAAGTGTATCATGGTTTTATTCATTCATATTTTAGTTCATCTATTTCACACTCTCTAAAGCACAGATCTTCAATTTGTCTGTTACATGGTCTTGGAGACATTTGCTTTGTTATTCTGACAATATCTTTCAGCAATCAGATAACTGGAAAGCATGTGTTTGAAGCTTTATTTCTTAAGCACATCTGACAGATGGAAAGCTCAGCATGGGGGCTTTCCTTTCTGGCTTTCATATAGTTTAGCACATATTACTACTGTTATTCTTATAATTACTGTAATTAATATTAAACTACAAATTGGATCATATAAAGTGCTAAATTTATTGTCTTTGAACTCAGGTTCCAGTATTACAAAACAAATGATGAAAAATTAAAGATGAGACAAAATTGGAATTTTGCATTATGTCCTTTTCTTGTTACACTGCTTGCACAACATAGCTTTCAAAGCTATGTTGGGGATAATAGATGTTGTTGTACATGCTAGGGATATATATCTGTTTTGCTATCAATATATCATGCTCTTAAATAGTTTGTATTCTTATATCTGTATAACATAACTCATCCTCACATGAAGCAAGAAGACGGGGTAAGGTTTCTCTTAACTATAGACCTAAAATAAATAAAACCTCAAGAAGTCACAGAGAAATGTTGCTGGAATCACAGCCTGGGATCCTGTGGTGTCCTAGGATCAATTACATGCCTCATTTTACTGTGAATTGTGAGAACTGCTGAGGGTTCATCAAACTCTTTAAACAACACAGTTCCTAAACTGTAATTTTCAGATTCTAAGCTCACTGGCCTGTAATATCCAGGATTTTACCCAAACCATTTTTTTAAGGTTATTTTGGCTTATAGTTAAGAAGTCAATCTTAGGGACAAGTTGCTGATTATTTTTTTAAGAAGATGAGCATTGTTTCACATTTGAGTTCTTGAGTTGACAGATGAATAGGATTTTGATCTGTTGACTTTTACTATGTCAGTAATGTTTAAAACTTTGTCTCATCACTTCTATTTGTCTCAGTTCCTTAGACTCTCTGAAAAATGTTGGCTCAAGCACAAGTGAGCACAAGTGCCTTACACTGAAGGAGACCTTTGGTCCATATAATTCCATACTTACACTGTGACTTGTTTGCACAATATGAGAGTGCACTATGGACTATTTAACCTACTATGAGGTTGTAATCCTCACATAGCTCTGGTAATGTGAGTTGTTCAATCCTTACCCTCATTGTGACCCTAATCCTGAACAGGGACTGAATATGAAACCTGCCACCCATGGGTACTGCAACTCATGGACGCTGAAGCAAGCCATGCCAGGCCAGTATATTATCTGAACACAGTCACTGATTGGCAAATGACTGAGTTTCAGAAGTTCATCTTTCCCAGTCATGCCTGTTGTAGCCAGGGTTGAAACTGAGGCCTACTGCATGCTCAGGGAGTTACCAACCCTTCACTTCAATGGAGTGGGGAAGTCTTACAAAAGCTATTCGGTCAGGTATATCAAGATGGTGGGAAGGCCTGCTCCTGTTAAGCAAATCTGCACTTCTATATTGGAGTACATGTGTAGCCACATCTCTGCAGCTCTCTTCCGACTGCAGTACTGTCCCTGCAGTCTCAGCTTGGCTGTGTGGTAACTGTCCCATTGAGGTAAAGGGTGGTGCAGACAGATCCTAATGTATTTAATGCTCAAGTTGTGCTCTGATCTCTCAGGTTACTTCAAGAAACTGGCTTTTAACTAAGTCTTTATACCTGGAAATAAACACTGTTAGGGCAAGTGCTATTTATATTATTTTATATACTGTTTTCATTATAGCCTAGTGTTTCTTTCGTCTAAAAGTCCCAATATTAATTGGTTTGATATGGAACAGAAAATCACCTAATCACAGTCTGCCTTGAGCAAACAAAAAAGTTTCTACGTTTTACTATTGTGCTTTAGAACAAATGAAATAGGTCATAATGGATTGTAGAGACAAAAGAAGAAGACACATCTGGCTATGTTTGCACTGTGTTTTGGTTAACACTGGTTTATTTTCTTTTATACAAAAGATTAGAAATAGTGACAAAATGTTGATCAAGAGAGAGAGAAAAGCCCTTGCCTTGGGCTCACTGAGAATCTGGGCACATAGAATCCTTTTTTATTTTGTTTCACAGACACAGGTTTTGAGAAAGGAAAATACAAGACATGTTACATTATATCCATGCAACAGGTAATGTACAAAATGGTGGTCATATGAACATTTCGGAGACTCCTTGCATCACTATGTTTCCAAACCATGGCTTTTGTTCACCTATGCCTTATAACAGTACACTTTACAAACAAGTGACAGACACATATATTATTAATTTCCATATATGGTCTAGCTGCTACAAAGTTAAGGCATCTTTAGAGTCTGTTATTCTGCTGGTGAAAGTTATATCTCGTAGTTAAGTTTTCAAGTGGGAAGATTTCAGGCCATGTTTGGAGGAAGACTGTGAGACCCCATGAGATGTGAGTCAAAGGAAGAATTCTTGCAGCTCTGGTTCTTCAAAACAATTTTTGCTGTAAGACTTCTGGACTTTCCTGCTTGCGTTGTTATGCCTGAGAAGAGGGGGAAATACCAAAAATATGGTGAGATGGTATTTATTGTTAGATTGTTTTAATGTATTTGATTTTATGATTGTGAGCCGTCCTGAGATGCTGTGCATAAGGGATGGCATATAAAAGTTTTCAATAAATAAAAATCATCTATGATCATATAATAAATGAGCACTGCTTTGATTTGCTTTGTAACCCAAAGATCACTATATACAAAACAATAGCACTGGTGCAATCTCCTTTGAAGTGAGTTGGGCTTAAACTAGCACAGCTAGTTTAAAGATTATAGACAAGGATTCTTGACCCCTTGGAGTGGCAACACCATCAGTCCCTAATCCTGGATGGATCAGCTGCACTTGTTCAAATTGCCAGTTTCTGGAGAACATGCTCAAGTCTGCCTTTTATGTTGGCATTTGATACTTAATAGGATAAGGACAGGAAGGACTTGCCAAAGCCATCTACTTATATATAAGAACTTATACATATGCAATGAAGCTGTGTGTGCTTTTTACCATTTGTACTTCCCTGTTTAAGATTATATATTTTCAAAAATAGCTTGCAATGCAATATGGAGCTGTAAAATAGGAAGAGTGGATTTTATCGGGGAGAGAGCCTGGCATATATAATGCACTTCGGACTGTGGAGATTATATAGTGATGATTGTGGCAGTGGTAGAGAAGCTCCAATGTGCGATTTCCCGCAAAAGAGCTTAGAATCAAAATATGAAACTGAGAATTATAGCAAACCTGAAAGCCCAGTTAAGGCTCTGTTCTTAGAACACAGAATGTAAAATGATAAACAATGGCACAATACCAGGAATGCTTAGTCCCCTTCCCCCAAGCACACTCCAACTTCCAGCATTTTTTCTAAGAACATTTAGGATTGTGCCTTAAGTGCTACTAGCAGATCTTCCACTGGTGATATAAAGCTGTGCAAGAGAAGCTACTGGCTGCTGTGTGTATGTGAGATAATAAAAATGAAATGCTAATAATACGTAGCCATTTATCATTTTTATCTCCCTATATAGATGTGAATTGTATAGATGTAGGTTTGGTTTCCACATGATAATATGAAAGACATAAATATTAGATTATTTAAATGCAGCCTTGCATTTGTGAATTAACTTGTTTTTGCAAAAATCTATTTAAGAACACAGAAGTGATGACTATGAATGCGGCTTTAGTATTATATACCTAGCAATTTCTAACTTGAAATTGTGTTTTACTTCTTTTCGTGGAGTTAAAAAAAGAAAGCTCTTAAGACTGAGGGAACTCCTTTAGCCGTTCAACATTAGCAGGTGTCTCATGATGCCATCTGCAAATTAAAACCATAGAATAACTATAAAATTTGGACAGAATACCAGAGCAGATGACTTATAGTATGTACCACTTTGTATATTGCTTTAGGAGAAAGGGATGTATTGATATACTGAAAATACAGCAACATCATACCGTCTCCAGGGATCCTGTCTCTTCTCTATCAACTGCCCATATTCTCTGATAATATGTAAAAATATTAGTATGATAAAACAATGCCAGTTCTAGTCCATCCTGCCTTCCTTCTTCTTTTAAAATAGTGGCTAACTCCTTTTTGTGCTAAACTGAAAGCAGGACTATGTTAAGGCCACATATGTTTGCATATGGCAATTGTTTTATTCATCAAAGTCAGTGTAAACAGGAAATTATTTTACATATCCTGAGTAAAAGTACAAATCCTCACTCCTTCCAACAATCAGGGGCTTGTCTACCCATGCTTTTTAGGCACATATACCCCAGCCTACATTCTGAACACCCATCCATGAATCAAGACTAGCAGGGGCTGGAAAAGCAGACATGGCTAAAGGTGAAGGACCACTGACCAAGCGGCAAGTAAAAAAAGGCCACACGTATTCAAACATGAGTTCAAACTACTTTCCCCAGCACTGTCTGGTGCTTTGTAAAGATTAATCAGACCCCAGCAACTTGACCCTCCCAATGGCTCCAAGTCTCTGGCAACCCGATTCTATGGGCCACCACACACACCCAGCTTTCCAACACAGATATTCTTGTTCAAAATTAAAAACCAACAAAAGTGTGATGCATATAGTGGTTTTAAGAGTACCTAGTCTAGCAATAAATGGTTGTTGTGCTCTGAGCAGTAGTGTAGGTTATGCTGTCTTTTATGAGAATTGTGCTACTAGTGCAGTTAGAGCCACCTCGGACCTTCTGAATGCAAGTAAGCCAGAGCCAAACCAGATAAAGGCATCATGGCATCTAACATGTCTGCTTTTCTCTTTAAAAATAGCAGGATCACAGCTTCTGCCCTTGGTGAACAAATTGGGCTGGGGGGATTTTTGTAAACAGTTTGAGAAGGAGAAAGAATTAACCCCCCCTTTCCCCATGCCATAGTCCTGGTCATGAACTCCCTCCTGGGTAGCTATTTTAAAGCGGGGAAAGCCATGGCAAATGCAGCCTAGTGTTTAATGAAGCATCTATTTTAGTATTCAAACACAGTAGTCCCCACTCATTTGTTCCATGACCATCAAGACATTATGCCCCTCATAATTTATATTCTAATGATCAGTAAACCCCATGAAGACTGACACCAAGCTGCCCAATCTCCTCAGCTGCCGCGCTGAGTCCTGTAACTCTGAGTCATCTAATAAACAATGTTTATTATAAACATTTTGTCTAAATTTATTATATACCGAACAGTATGCTTATTAATGTGCTAATCTGCTTTGTATCTGAATACAGCCCAGGCAAAGAAGAAGCCAAATGGAATATTTCACCCAGTACTATACAGATTGGAATCACCTGGAACCTCTCATGGTCTGGTTTGCTCAATTTAAAACAATCATCAACAGAAAGCTGACTTTTGTCAACAAAATACTACATACTTACCACAGCTATTACTCATCCTGCATTTTTTTAAAATGTTGGTACTTCAGTTGCTCTTCATGGTGACCAAAACTTACCCAGTTGAGAGGTATCCCTGCTTAAATGGATTCTGTTTGAAAAGGATTCTGCCTAGTATAATGTACCACAATTATGGAATAATATTTGCAAGCACATTTGTAATTTTATGTTGAAACTTTTCTTCATTCAAGCAAACAGAAGTCTTTCCACTGGATTCAGACAAAAATAGAATAAACGAAAACCTTTTCCATGACTTTCTCCTCCAACACTTTCCTCTAAAGCGTGAGACATAAATCATACATTGACAAGTGCAATTCAGACATCCCATGAGTAAACTCACAGAATTCTGCTGCTTTCCACTCACAAGAGCCTCTCCTTCCGGAGGGCAAGGAAAAGAGATTTTGGCCAACTCCTCCTTTCCCCAGTAGCCTCCAGTACCACCTTCCACATGACTCTGTATGGTCTTCTGACTCTCTGGACTAAATTTTGAAAGCACAGGGGCCAGTGGGAGGAATCAGCAAAGATTTAATCCCCCGTTTAATTAAACATTAATATGCTTAATCTCTAACAAATGCTTCCACTACAGTTTTGGGAATGGAATGGGTCCTTTCATTTGTGGAAGGGAAATACTGAATTAAAATGAATTTGTGATCAATGAACATCACTTAAGAACAGACAAGCTCTCACTTTTCACTGGTGAAAATCCAGTCTATGATCAGGTTGCCTACACCCAGCTGGCTTGTTTTTCAATGGCTTCCAATAAATTCTAAAAGGACAAAGCAAACTGTCTGCACCCTGGAAAAGGTGAGAGGGTGATTCCCAATCCAGACACTGGGAATACCAGTAGCAGCCTTCCCTTCCATTCTGATTGGGTGCTTGAATAATCTCAGTAATTATCTCATGGAAGTATTACCACTCTCATACATAAAAATTTACCCTTAAATTCTATTTCATTTGTAAATAATAAAAACTCAAATATAGCTAGCTTGTATGAATATGCCCATCACAAGAAGGATTCCACTGTCCATTTATTTCTCAAAATCTAGGAATGCTTGCAGTTTCCTAAAACGCAATGACTATAAGAACATTTCTTTATTGGTCTCTGCAATGGAAAATGTATAGAGCTAAAGAGTGATTAAAAAAAGGCTCTGTGTGCTTGTCATCTGAATGCACATCAGGTAATAAAAATGCTTTAATGGTGACAGAGAAAACTACTACTGATGTGAATAAATTACCACAGTGCCTCTTACAGATAAGGCAAATATGTTCTCACTTTAATGCGCTACATGTATTGCAATAACTTAATCCATGGGAAACAAATATTTCACTGGCAATAGATGGCTAATGTAATTGCAAACATTTGCTTGGCACTGTCCTTTTAAAATGAAATGAAAAGTGCTTAGCAAATGAAATGACTGCATGCTGTTCAAAGAAATACAGTGAATTTTAACAGGGCACTAGAAATGTTAACTGTTTTACCACTATCAAGCTGTAACTGATTTGGAAAGAAATAATGAACATGACTTTTGAATGCTACTGAGATTTTAACACTGCTGTCAAAATATCTAGTTTTTTAAAAGGTGCTAAAGGAATACTGGCTGATTTGAAGTCCAGTGAGATGGAAACTGCCTTGGTCACCCTGTGGGATGACGTTGGCAGGGAGAATGGCGGGGGAGTGTGACCCTGCTGATTCTTCTGGACATCTCAGCAGCTTTCGATGCCATCAGCCATGGTTTCCTTCTGGATAGACTGGCTGGGCTAGGAGTAGGAGGTCCTGCATTGTGGTGGCTTGGCTCCTACCTGATTGACTGATTCCAGAAGGTGGTGCTGGGGGATTATGGCTCTGCGCCATGGCAGTTATGCCATGGAGTACTGCATGGCTCTATTTTATCTCCCATGCTTTTTAACATCTACATGAAACTGCTGAGGGAGGCTATCCAAAGGTATGGGTTGAGGTGTCATCCATATGCAGATAATACTCAGCTCTATCTCTCTTTTTCATCAAACCCAGGTGAGGCAGTGCCCACTCTGAATCTCTTTCTGGCACCAGGTTAAAACCCTTTTATTCACCAGGAATTTCAACAGTTATCGTTTAGTTTTTATTAGATATCGCTGCTCTGCCTGCGTGCCCACGTGAATAATTTGGTTAGGTCACTGTTGTCACTATATTGGTCTACTGTTGTATTGTGTAATGGTGTTAGGGTTTTTTCTGTCTCTTTGTTTTTCTGTCCTTTTAACTTTGTAAATTGCTCAGAGAGCCATTTGGCTATTGGGTGGTCTAAAAATGATTTAAGTAAAATATAGTTTCTCCCTGAATTTCTGATCAAAAACCAAAAGCTTCATTAACTACAAGGCTCCAGCACGCATACCCCATAACTGTGGATGAAGGTGGTTCATTATAAAAAGGGAATATCAGAACAAATGTCTGCTTTCATGGATGAGCATACAAAACCTCAAAAATTAATGCTTCTCTAGTTGCATTACTAATAGCACATTCCCATACCTGTGTAGGACACACTGAGTTAAAGTCACACTTAAAAAGTGAAGAAAAATGTTAGTATGCACTTCTGTAGCATCATTTCAATTGTGATCAGTTTTCACATGATTCGCAAAACAAATTGCATTGGTGCAGGTATTTGAGTACAACCGTAATTACAAAGTTTGCAATTGACATTTTAAAAATGAACACCCTAACCTGCATTACACACCAAACAAGAAGGGTTCAATAAAAGCTACATTTTTTGTCATAGTTGCACTCCACAGAGCTTTGTTGGCACTAGGGAACCTATTTTCATGCACTACATTTTTCTGCAGCAACCTACTGAACTCTGAAAGATTGCACAGCTCTCCAAAAGAGCATGGGAGGTGGCATTGGGGGCTGCAGAGAGGACTGGGAAAAACGTTGCCCTATCCCGTTCCTCCAGCAGGAAGTCTCTGCTGTATCCTGAACCCCTCCGTGAACAGAAAGAGTCTTTTGTCTGCAGTGATTCCAACCACTATGTTTATATTCATGTAAGGGCTAGAACACACTTTGCTTTTGGTCTACCTAGCACTACACTTAAAGTAAAAAAGCAAAGCAAGAACTGAAAACCGAAGTGAGAAGGATGTGAGCAAATGGAGAATGGGGCACGTTGTCTCTTTTGACCATAAGTGGAGTTTGACTTGGCATGCTCATCAAGTGGAAATTTAATTTCCATTCTCATCTGGTGTTTGACTTTCATTCAAGGGACTATGCAATGCCAAACAGAACTAAAATGCATTTTTGGATTTATGAGTCCTAGTGCTTTTTATGCACTTTGTGCTGAAGCCATTAAACTAGTTCAGTTATGGATATTAGCAAAGGCCTGTAACAGGCTTTGTTTATTCCCTCCCCCCAACACTTTCTCCAAAAGATCAAGATTTCATTTTCTTTTACAGTTGTCATCAATCGTTTCATTAGTTTAAGCTGTGAACAATTATAAGCTGTGCATGCAAGGAGGGGATGATAAAAAAGCAATATGAAAGCCAACATTTTCACTCTACATCAGCACATACCATGCATAGTTACACACGCGGTCTTCAATCAGCATGCTAGCGGAAAAACTGATGTAGCTGGAGTGAAGAGCCTGAGGAAGTGCAATGCATAAATCAATTGAAATATCATGCAACAAGCTTCTTACATGCATAAAGACTGCTA
Organism: Varanus komodoensis; assembly: GCF_004798865.1. NCBI lineage: Eukaryota > Metazoa > Chordata > Lepidosauria > Squamata > Varanidae > Varanus > Varanus komodoensis. The sequence goes on along the minus strand of NW_025336087.1, from coordinate 34,039,744 downwards.
TTTAAAATATAGGCGATATCTAAAAAAAGCCTGGAAAATCCATCTGCCACAGGAGAGCTGTGCAGTTTCACATGTGGAGGTGAGGCTGCTCCCATCACCTTGCAGGACAGGAATGGGCAATTAGTGGCCCTCCAGTTTTTTGGTTTACAATTTGCACAACCCCTCACCTGAGTTGTGGTCCTCCAGATGTTTTGCCCACCTCTGTTCTAGAGACTAAGGACTCTAGGTTCTCAGGCACATTAGGCAATCTTACAAGGAAGGCCAGAGCCTCTTGGATTGCGTCTATGAGCTTCGTTCAAGGAAAAGCAGTATTAACATCTGGCACTGGGTCACATTCGTAAATTAGTATGAAGCTATACAGTATTGAATGCCTGTGATGTCTGAAAGCATGTAGATGTGACAAGCATTTTATGAGAAGAATGTTCCATCCATGCAATGAGTGGTATTGAAAGGGGGCAGAAACAGGCAGGGGAAAAGTGCCAGCATTACATTATGGAAGTTACAGGAAAACACACTCACATGCCCCATGATCTAGATTCATCACTGATCTTAGTATTCTAGCAAAACATTTAAAACATATTTATACCCTACTGGTAGAAATATTGAAACAGAAAGGTTTGCACTGGCATGGAAAAATCACCTCAATCTAGTGGGAAACTAGTCCATAGAATGGCTTAGGGTTCTAGACTGGCGTAAGGTTCTAGTCCAAACTAGCATGACTAACCACATAGTAACAGATGCCAGCTGGAGCTCATAGGTAAGGAGGTTTGAACTCAGCACCTTGTTTAGAGCCCTCTGTGGTTTTAGAAAAAGTGCTAGCATTTATAGAGGGCTAAATCAACAGTGGGAGTTAGAAGGGGGAGCTGTGGATGCCACTGCCTGCTTGCTCCTGGCCTGCTGTCAAACAACCAACAGAAATGGCAGCAAGGCTGAAAAAGAGACTAAGGAGCAGCAGAACCTGGTGACAATGGAGACAAGAAGAATGAATGAGAGAGCCCAATGAGGGCATCTTCTCAAGGGCCCTCAAAAACCTGAAGCCAGCACTGAACATGAGTTTCCCTTCCCATCTTCCCTCCAGCCCTCTGGAGCAGATTTGGGGCATGTGCAGAGGAGAAGGGAATCTCTTCTGTCAACAGCACCCAGTTTTTAATTTTTGGTAGAAGGACACTATTACATGCAACACATAGATTCCAATCTCACTCTTTTCCCATTTCTGGATTAGCCCTTAAACTGTTGCTGTAACCCTTATATTATTAAAAAAACGTTGTCCCAGCTGTATTGCTTCAATGTAGCTCATGTATATATATTATCTATGAATATAATCCCTGCTTTTGTGCAAGTGAGGTCTGTCTAGTGTCAACAGTTGGTTTTTTGTTTTTTTTGTTTTTTGGTGTCACTTTGAAGTTTCTCCTACTCCAAGGAACTTGACATTATACAATGTGACATTTTAGGGTTTTTTTTTTTTTTTAAATCAGTTCTTGGTAGTTTAGTTGCTCTTTGTTTACACACTCTTTTACATTCTTGAATGTGAAGTCTTATGTTTTATCATATTATGAACCACCTAGACAGCTTTGGCTATTGGAAAATGTAATAAATGATGAAGGAATGTACTTTTATTTGCATTTGCTCCTTTTCTGAATTTATCATCCAAGCAGAAATATAGGACCTGTTCCACAAACTCAGTGTGGCATAACAGAACTCCTGGTTAACATCACCTGTGCAGACAACAGAGCATGGGCTGGTATCACTATCCTTTCCACCCATGCAGGGAAGAGTTCACCTGAGTCCACATGGGTTTCTAGAAGAGATTGTAAGTATGGAATGAACATATCTGTTCCCGAAAAAGATCCATCAGCCACCTTCATATTTTGCTCTTTCGGTATATATTCCTTCCATTCCTCCTACCCTGCCTTAAGCCCCCCATTTGCTTAATGGTGGTGTAGCCATTTCCAGCAAATACTATTTTAAGAATTACTCATTAATGAAAATACAAAAAGATCCCTTCCAACCCCTATAATCACTCACTGGTTTATTTTTTCCTTTTGCAGAAGTTGCTGAATTTCCCTTGCTATCTGTGGCTTTCCTTCCTAATGAGGTAAAGGGTGATGAGGTCTTGCTTAGGCTTGATGTTTGATAGTTATTATTATTGTTCTGGTTACCACTTAGCGTCTCCATTATGGATCGAAATGTTCCAAATGGTCGTTTCTGCTGGTCCCCAGTTTCAGCACTGGGAGGAGGTCGCTGGAGCACCTTACTTCGATCTTTGTCCCTTTCCCCATTTAAACCACCCTCTGTTTGCTCCCCTTGTACTACAGGTTCCTCAAAAGTCACTCTGAGTTTTAAATTCTGGGCAGTTCTGCGCTTTGAAGATGGAGATTTGAGTGCACTTTTGGGGCTTGTGGTGACTTTGTGAGCACTGGTGGTGTCAGGAGCAGACTGATAGGTATCACCTAATCCCTGGCTCTGGGATACAGTCCCACCCTGATACTGCGATTCGTTATCAGGATCACTACTCTCTGAAGTAGGGGAAGGGCTGTGGCCATCATCCACAGATCTGGACGCTTTCATGCCAAAAGGGAACCTTCGTCCTGATGCCAAGGTGTGTCTCTTAATCATTAGGTGCAAATTCTCTGTGTTTTCAGTGTTTTCCACAATGGGCTGTGGCCTTGGCTTATCTGATCTTTTCACAGGTGTGTTCTTCTGATCTTCAGAATTATTTGAATCTGTATCAGACTCGCTAAGGGATCGCTGCATTAGATGTTTCAGCCTTGCTAACTTCAACTCCTTTTTTTCCGGAGGCATCTTCTTGATGTTCTTGGAGGCATGGACCTCCTGAAATTCTAATGACAGCTTTTCCTGCATGCAAACATTCTCAGAGATTTCTTTCCCAAGAAGCTGGCGCAGGATTTTATCAGAGTCCTCGTCTTTCAACTTGGGCCGACTGTGATGTGGCGTTCCCCCACTGCCAAGAATCTGAATTCCATCACGGGCGTTCAATTTACTTTTTGGTAGAGTTGAGTCATCTGTATCAGTTGGTTTCCACTGAGGTTTGCCAGAAGTGGGTGATGCTGGTGAACTTCAATGGTGAGGGAAGAGAGAGGGGAAAAAGGAGGTCAGTACAGGAGACCACAATCAAAATTATACAGATACAAAGTGCAACCCTGATGTCTCCACTGCACATGTTTATCTGAACATCCAATTGCATTCTGCTTGATGCTTAGCCAAATGGAATGCATTATGGAGTCATGCTACTGCTTCCACAGTTAAGCATTTAAATCTGTTTCCAGGGTAAGCTTGATCCATTATTTCCTTTGTTTGCTAATATCCAAAGAAGTAATTTCTCTTAAAGATTTACTTTAGATATTGCTAGAAGAATTTCTAGAAATAACTTAAAAGAAAACTGGAATACTAAAATACACATGGATCTTTTACAACTCTCTTATCCTGTTTTTGTATATTAAGTAAAATCTGAAATTCCATTTTCTTTCAATGAGCAAGACTTTTGACTTCATGGTAATATGAAGATGGATAATTAGATCCCTGTCCTGGCAGCTGACCATCCAAAGTTGGACACTGGAGAAAGCCATAGTAGTTCAGAGGAAATAGGAGGAGTGGAAAACTCCAAGATAACAGGATCACCATAGAAGAAAGATTGTATGTCTTTACTACATAAACCATTTCTGCCTACTATAGTAGTTAATTTCTAGTGTGATCCTATGTCTACTCAGAAGTAAGCTCCACTGAATCCAATGGGCTCATTTCATCCTTGATGCATTTGCTCTGTAATAGTATGACATAAGCTGTTTAAACAAATAAGCTCGGGGTGGTGCAAATCATAATGTACGATACACTGAAAAAGTGGGCTAACCTCTGGCATAGAGGGTACATGGGCTCTCAGTAAGAATGGTAGTACTGAAAAGCCCAGGGGTGGACAACCTGTAGCCATTTGGGTGTTTTGGCTGACAACTGCTCTCACCAATTGTTAGCTAGCTAGTCAATGCTGAAGGAGTATGGGAACTATAGCCCAAAACATCTGGAGGAGTGATAGGATCGCAGGCCTCATTAGATGCTTTAGAGATCAATCCTGTGGCTCCTAGACAACAGCTGAAGGGGCACAGAATAATTTAATAGTTTATATTATTTTAATAATTCAGCTCTAATAATTTTCCTCCTTGATCTGAGAAGGGAATCACAGAACTGCCAACCCCACCTGACCCCTGGCAGAGAGAACTGTGTTGGCTGCCTTCTCACTGACATCTGAGAGGGGTGAAAGGGGATGTTCTGGTGGTTAGGGAAGAAAGGAGCCTGGAGAGGCTACACAGCTCCCCTGAATCCTCCTTCGTCCTCCTTCAAAACATTCTGCCCATTTAGACAGGCAGAACAGCCCATCTAAATGCAGGGTCTGAGGAGAGGATGGTGAAGATGGCCTTTGCTTCTGCCCCTCTTCTAGCTGTCAGAATTGAGTGTTAAAGTCAGCAAGGGCATAATCTACAGGATTGTGCTCTTAAATAAGCTGCTTCCTTCTCCACCTTATGACAATCCTGTGACTGAATGACCTCCAGCATGTCCTGCCCTTGATAGCCCTGTTCAAGTAGTAGATCAGATTATCATAACAGCAGGATGTTTATATACAGCTAAGAGAATCTTTTTCAAGGCAGAATTGATGGCACTCTGAAGCTAAGTCTCATCCTGATTTATATTTACATAAGGGTGTTTCCAACTGCAGCTGATTTCAGAGAGACACAACTTTTGCACTTTGAATAAATGGTATGAATAACCCTGTTGATCTTACATTATCTAAAGCTGAATAATCTATTCTTTACAAAGACAGAGTGTAGTGTGCATGAGAGCAAGAGAGGAAAGATTGCAATGATAAAGGAATTAAAGAAGTTAAGTACCATTTGCTTTTTGAACATATTGCCTACACATTTTACCTTTTTCATTCTGTGACCATATCTCCAGAAAATTTATATTAAAGGAAAAAATGTACTTAAAGAAACCAAATGCCTGGTCGGTTGCCATACTCCATGCTAGAACTCATATTAATGGAGATATAAAATAAAACACTCCATGTTCAAGAGCCTGTAGTCATCAAGATGCTGAGTGAAGTGCCTGGCTGGGCACATATTAACTAATGTGTTGAAACATCTGAACTGGATGCCTACTGGGGATGTATGGAGTTGTTCCATCTACGTTTGATGGATTTCCAGGTGCCTTTCATTGCTTCCGCTCATGGAGAACAGAAGAGCAATTGTGGACTGTGGACATGAACATGCCCCTTGTTAGTGATGCAGTGAGGGCTAGGTCTTCCAATGTTATATAATTAATTTTACTTGGAAATTCATTGGCTAATCTGGGAGGGAAGTGGTCGCAGTGAAAGAGGGCACTAGAGAAGATCATCGAGGAGAAGATGGCTAAGCAACTGACAGCTGCCCACTTTTCTAGTTCTTTCTCCAACCAAATGGCCCATGGTTTTCTTCACAGCTTGCCCTCAGCTCTGGTGCTGCTGTTGCTGCTGCTGAGTGCCAGGTCAGTCCAAACCAAAATCTCCTTCATCCATGGTTTAATTGTGGATGATAGGGCCGAGGGGATGTGCATTATTGAACCCTGAGTGGCAGAAGTAAATGGTTTAGCCTGTCCCTGCCGTACCCTCTGGGATACTCAGTACAGCACCAAATTTGATTTGAAGGGCGGGAGGAAGGTTGCTGTTGTCCACAGCAATTCTGTTTCCCTCTCTAGGCTTCCTGTCCATTTGAATGTCAAACTTGAGTGATTCTACTTTTGCTGGGAAAATCAGAGAGTCTGCTGGAGAGCTGCCCACCGTGCCCTGCAGTCTCCCTGCATGAGCTGACAGAGGTGGTGTTGAAAACCCTTCAGTTGATGGTTCTGGGGAATCATAAATTCCATGACAAATCTGACAGATCTGGCACAGTTTAGGATTTCATAGCTACCGTAACAACCATAGTGCTGCCTCAATATGTCAGTGGCCCAGTGCAAGCCAGATGACACATCATTTCTCCACTGTGCTTTCTCAGAAAGTACACATTTGCACAACTTTCCATTTCTGCAAATGTCCTCTCCTGAAAATGCAAAAATCCTCCTCCAAATATGCAAATACATGTAATATGTATATTTTTACTCTTTCTGTAGGAGAAATGCAGATTTTTCAATGTTCTTTATTTCTTCTGATGGCTGATTTTGCATAAGGGAAAACTGAAACAAAAAAGATTTAAAAGACTGGAATTCTTGTGACTTGGGAACAATCTTGGGAAATTTTAGATTTTTAGAAAATTGAAATTAACTGAATATGTTGTGGATTTTTTTTAAACCTTGTACTTCTGATACCTTAGACAAAGTTCCATGTTTTTTTCTCAACAGCTTGGGACCAGGCTACCTGGCAAATCACCTTCCCTGATACAGACCTGCGCAATCATTAAATCAGCAAAGAAGGTCTTGGAGGTTGTATCACAACCACTAGATTGCCATCTCACAGCAACCAGGAAGTGGGTCTCCTTCACTGTGGCACACATGTTATGGAAAAACCTCTTCCTTGATGTTTGAGAAGAAGTAGCATGCTTTAGGTGTTGTTCAAGGGCCCTTTTTTAAACTAAGCCTTCCCAGTTTGTTGGTATTTATGGAATTGTACTGGACTTAATGTTTTAGGAAGGCTTTGGCAAGCATTAAGCTTTTCAAAATATTAATTTTCTGTGAACAGCCAAGACACATTTGAAGGTATGCCCACCAAAACATACAAACAAACCAACAAAAGCTACTTTATATTACAGGTCCATGAAAGTTAGGATTTGAATCCAACTCAGTGGTGAATTTAGTGGATGGCCTCAGAAAAGCAACTGCTGCTTAGCCTCAGCTGTCAGCTCATCAGTAATATAACAAGGCTATGATAGAGTTATTATCTAATCATAAAAAGGGTTTTGCAAGGACTACTGAGATAAAATATGAGAAACACTTCTATCAGTTAGGGCAAACCTTCCCAACCTGGTGCCTTCCAGATTATTTTGGATAACAGCTCCCAGAATTCCTGACCATTGTACATACTGGCTAGGACTGATGGGAACTGAAGTCTAAAACATCAGAGGGCGCCAGTCTGGGGAAAGGTCATTTAAAAAAATGGCATATAAATATTAAGTGGTGTCTGATGTAGCTTTTGTAGACTTTGTTGGAATCAATGAATCATTTGTCTGAAGACCCATTCCAGTAGTAGAAACTGCATTTTCTGCACATGGATAAAGAAAATATCTGTTGCTCTAGAATTATATCACATGACTCACATTTTCATCTTTTCTGAAATGAAAGCAAAGATATGGTACACTGGATTACTCCTCATAGTCCAAAGTCAATGGGGTTCATATTCTGTACATGTTTCAGTATATTAACTAAACTAACATGCTTCTTCTCAGTAAGTTATATTTAATTCTTTAGTCAAACCATCTGTCCTAACTTGAATAGGAAGTCTGTAGCAAAGATAGAGCTGACTTTTTTCCCTTGTGCAGTACTTATTCAGCTGAAGTAAGGCAACCTCTTCTGGGGTTAAATCACTGAAATGTGCAATTATACACTTTGCATGGTATTTATATTATAAAGTGAAGAGAGATTACCTTTAGGGCACATGAACAGCAGCCTGCCTACCTGCCAAGCCTATTTTGTCAGCAAAAGCCTTTATCAATTACTAGGTTACTATGGGCTGCCATAAGGTCACATTTTAGAAGTTCACAAGATGTTTCCTGTGATCTTTTTGAAAGGTTCCACCATAAACCAAGCCACACTGGAGAAAAATAGGATAGTAATTTTACTTGAACTTACAATGTCCAGTACTTACATTAAACAGTTATGGTTTTCAGTCATATGACATTTTCCTTTCCATTCTCTATTAGGTGGAGCATGACCTCCCCATGCAATGCAAAGAGTCATTTTCAAACTACATTTGAATTCTTCTCTTACATGCCTAGTTACCTTGGGGATGTTGGCAGTGACTTGCCCTCTGATCGCTGACTTTGTAGAAGCTGCTGCAGCTGGTTCTGTAATGTCACACGTTCTGCTGTCTGCCTGTAATGAAATATTAAATTCTTAACCCCCATTTTTTTCCTTAAAAAAACCTGTCAGTGGCTGTGCTAAAAGGGAAATGATAGTTTTCACTCAACATCACTTTGAGAAGAAAGCCTCTGTTCATTTATAATTTAAGAGTTGCACACACAGAGTGCATACAAATTACAAAAATGCACAAAGGAGGTCTCTGTTCCACAAATTGCTTCTAATCCCTGTGGGAACGCTGTGATCACTCTATTGTACCTTTTGAAAACTGCCTGCCTTGTATAAATTATTTATTACTAGTAGTGACTTGGGTTTAAGTTGCTAGATTAGAATCCCAAGGAACAGTTTGCTGGAGCTGTGGGACTTACAACAATTAGCTTACCTGTGTCCAATTAAAAATGAACTCACAGAAAATTTGGAACTAGTTCAGTGTAACTCTCTCTTGCCTGTGATTTAGCAGCAAAGTTGATTCAAGATGCCTGTTTCCCCTGGAGTACATTCATTTGGTAAAGAGCAAGTGCAGCTCATCAATATTCAGTTAAAAAGCTACCGAGTAGAACAAAATCCATTGATGACAAATTTATTAACAGCAGTAAAATTAATAATAGCAAGGAATTGGAAAGTAACAGGTGATTATCAAAAAGTCAACTGGTATAAAGAAGTTTGAAATACAGCTTTTCAAGTAAAAATAATTTTGAAAATATTTGGAGACCATTGATTGAATACGTCTTAAGGAAAGGGGTGTGGGCCATCACATGGGTCAGTGCCGTTCTGGAAGGGAAGTGAGAGTGGAGCAACCTGTATGAATAAATGATCTTGCACAATGTAGCATGATTTGTTAGTCCCGGTGGAGGTAGCGCAGCATTATTGGACTGTTCAATTATGTCTATTACTATTATATTAATTTTATTGCTCATGTTTGTTCAATTAAAAATTTAAAATAATAATAAAAAAGAACAAAATCCATACAAGCTTTGGATCATTCAGCACATTTCAAATGTTGAGTGGATGTTGTGGGTGCTCTCACAAAATGGCTAATAGTAATAAAAAAAAACATCTCCTGAAAGGCAAAATTGTGAGGCTGAAAGAAAGTAACTTGCTCAAGAACCTAACTATAACAAAGAGCTATGATCTGAGCTCTGGAAGCCACTGTTTTCTGTTGCAAAATTATTTGGACAGAAAATAACCTGATGAAGCTCAGAGGTAACTTCGACAAGAAACTGAGTATAAGGCTGAGGCGGACTCAGAACCCCAAATACCAAATCACTTATCTGCCTCCATAAAGCACAATAACAACAAAATAGGAATTTCAGAGAAGGAAAACTGGTAATTATCATATTAATGCGCAACCACATAAGGCAAAACAACTACTTACACAAAACCTCCAAGCAAATGAGACAGACAGTATACATATGGCAAAGATCCAGGCCCCCTTCCTCACACACATAACATCACAAAGGGAAAAAAAAAAAAAACCAAACAAAAAAAACCCCCACCAAGACAACACACACAGACACACACAGAGCGCAAAGCAGAGCAGCACGTTGCTTCCCAACACCTCTCTACCCATTGTGAGTGCTTCCCCAGCCAGAATTTGCTTTTCATTTCTCCTGGTGCCCAGGCACATTTTCAAACAAAGCTCTGAGCTGTGGCTACCCATGATTTTTATTTTTTAAGAATGCCTTGGTAGTTATACAGGGAACAAGAGAACAAGGGACTGCTGGCTCCTCACTATCCAGCATGTCATCCTCCTAGGATTTTCAATCTATCAATCAATCAAAAATCAGAATGGACAAGGGGCTTGGAGTGCCAAGGGAGGTACCCAGAAAAAGAGAGTGAGAATAAATGCATCCCAGTACTAAAGAAAAAAAGTAGCATATTAGAAAACAAAAGATGGAGAATGCAGAGTTTCTTTGCATCCACAGACATGTGGGAGTATCAACAATACCCATAATCCTCTGTTTAGCTTACAGCCATTGCCATCTGTAAAATAAGGTCAAATCTTCACTGGCTAGAAACTCTAGTTTTTATTATTATTATTACTACTACTTAGCAATTTTTGCAAGAACACATTCTACACTTAAAGTGTAAGTACCCTTTGTATTCTGAGGTTAGGAGCTGAGTTCCTGTGTGTTCTACTTCATGGTTGGCTCAAGACAATTTTCTAACTGAGGCAAAATGCCCCCACCATAGCTGATCTGTTAATGGCTGAATCTTACTTGAACTCTGGTATTGGGACAAAATCCTCACAACACCTGATGCCTGCAAAGTAGCACAGGGATCATCTACAGTTCTAACCTCTAACAACTCTCTGTTCACTTCACTGCTTCACTTTTACCAGATTTTAGATTTAGGCACTCACCTCCCTAATGTACATGTACTTCAGTTATAGTCATTTGCAGAGACTGAACACAATATCCTAAGATAAATAGCCTAGATATCCATCCTGGCAGATACGAGGATATTTAAATAAAGTCCATCTTCTGCTCATTTACTTGTCTTAGCTCAACTTGTTCAGCTCAGTTTTAATTGCACTGGAGATGATTACCAATAGATTTGATGAAAAGATTACATGCAAGGCAATGGATCATAGTAACAGTCAGACTGGCACTTAGATGGGAAGTTTTTGTTTAAGGAGTTAACTTGGAATATACTGCTTTTCTTTAACAATTGTTCAAATGGGATTTACTGCAGGTCAAAAATAACAAAATCAAACAGGTGAGTCAAATTTCTGTTGAAGGGCACTCAGCTTGTCTTGCTAAGATATAAACTCTACTCTGCAAAATCCTGCTCAAGAGAAACTGTTTTAACTAATTTCCTGCCAAAGCCAGTTCTGTACAGTATTAATGTGCTGGCCCTTGTGACATCAAAAAACTTTGTTTGGAGGGAAAAATGAGTTTTGTGCTGCTGCTTCTCCTTCTCCTTTTTAAAGGAGCAGTACCAAGCAAACATTTAACTGAATAAACTTCTAAGGTGTTTATAAAACCCATGCTGGACAATCTACCTGAAGTATGGAGAAGGATGGAAGGTTGATAGAAGAAATCAGTGTTAGGCTTAGACGGGAGGCATATATTGCCATTCAGTGAGCAAATGAAGTGGGAATCCAACCGTGCAACACAATTCAACAGCTCGCATGAACTTCTGTTGGTATGTACATCTGCATTCATCCCAAATCACATGAAACAGATGATGGGACAATACTGTCTGAGGACTGTTGAAGGGCAGAAGTATGGAATCTTTCCATTGTTCCACGCATCACAATGCTAATACATTCTCAGCCTTTCCCAATCTGGTAGCCCTCCAGATGCATTGGTTTCCAGATGTGTTCGACTGCCAATAGCCATGTTGGCTGGGAATTATGGGATTGCAGTCCAACACATCTACAGGGCAATCAGGTTGGGGATTACTAATTTATGTAAACATTTCTGAGACACATTCTTTTAAAATGCATAAACTATGTTTAAAAACATAGACAACAAAGAGTTTTACAACACCTTAAAGACTAACAGATTTAGTGTAGCTGAAGCATTTGTGGACTAGAGTTGACTTAATAAGAGCAGCTGCAACTGACAAAGTAGACTTTGTTCCACAAAGCTTTTGGCTGCAATAGGTCTGTTAAGTCATGAAGGCACCATAAGACTCTTGGTTGTTTTGCTGCAACAAACTAATTTAACTACCTCTCTGGATGTTATTATCAATCAGAGTCATGCATAATGCCTGAAAGTAGTTTTTTGATGTACAGGTTGAAGTGACACAAATACAAGTGTAAAAAGATCCTAAAAGGATCAGGTACAGAACTAGGGAAACATAATAATCATTTTTGCCAACTACTGTTGATAGGAATCCTGCCTGCATTGCTTTCCACAGGTAGAACTGAGTTCTAGGGATGGCTGAAGTTCCCTGTCCCCAAAGCTCCTTTCTGATACCTCTTTCCCATACTAACTGCACAGCACTAACAGACCTGAGTATTTGGATTGCTTGGCCAAGATTGCTTTTAAAAGGACTTGAGGCAAATTCATGGCGCACAGTTCTATCAATGGCTATTAGCCATGACAGCTAAACGGAACTTGTTTAGGGTAGGAATGGAATTCAGAGGAACCCATCCCATCTGGTTATACTCTTAGGTTAACAAAAATTAGAAATATTGAAAGCATTAAATGTCAGTACATTTTTTAACAGTGTAGTCAACCTACACACACACATGGACACACACACGCCCCATTAATAGACAATACCTCCATTTTTTGTTGTTTAGCATGCGTGTTACCCTGGGTGCTTAGTGCTGCTTAACAGGCTGGAAGGAGCCACAATTTGGCATAATGTATTATTGGTTATGTTTCTGAACTGTAGGTCTATCCATTTGGATGAAGAGTAGGCCAGTGAGTTATTTTGTGCTGAGGGAAAGTTACTATACCATATAATCTTTTGGGGGCCTACCTGCTTCCTGAGTTACAATTCCAGTTCTGTTAGTTTGCCTGTACCTCTGAAAACAAGGGGACAAAGAGAGGGATGCTGTTTTGTGCTTAAAAGCTTCTAGGAAGCTGGACCCCAGCGTGATCCAGTAGGTCTATTCTTATATTCTCATCAGATAACTTATGAAGTAGAAAAAATAGTTTTATATTGTCACTTGTGAAATGGGATAAGTTTACTTTTCCATGAGTATTTTGTTTTGGCAGTCACTGCTTCCATCAGCTTTCTGAGTTGCTTAACTCATGGCAAAATGAGAGACATCACTGTAAGCAGGCTCTGGTGTGCACGTTTCCCCCAGCACTGATATTATCTCCATGAACCCATCATGTGGGTCCCTGAGTCAGCACCGGGTAAGGAAACAGCAGCTCTTTTCCACTGTTAACTGCTGCTCATAGCTTCTTTCCTCCCTTCCATTAACTCCTTTGTAAGGGTAAATTTCCCCAGCAGTGCTTTTCCTCCACCCGCAGCTGCCTTTTAAGACCATATGGCAAAGCCAGTGATCATGTACAGGCACCTCTTCATTTCTGCTTTCACTTTCAGAATGAATTCTTTAAAAAGCAGAACAAAACTGACAGCACAAGTCCAGCTGTGGGATATTTAAGTGGATAATTTCCTGGCTCAAAGGACATGAGATTATTAACTCACTTCTCAATTGTAGAGCTTTAGAGCTGACAAATTTAGAGCGAGGAAGTATCCACATGACTTCAGCTTACATGCAGACTGTATCTGACATATTCACAAAAAGCAAGCACTCATATTGACATAGTAAAGGATCTGGAAAATGCAAAAATATTTTAGGTGGGACACCAGTATGCTGTTTTGTAGAAACCAGATGTATTACATACAGATCTTCCCTTCCTTCAATTTTCCCCCTTCCTTCCTCCCGCCTACACATTTCCTTACACTGTTAAAAAAAAATCACTCCTACAATCTGTTAGAATCAGCTTGCTGTAAAAATGCCTAAAGACTTTCTCTTTTGCAGGTTTGGACCAATTATTCCCATTAGTTATGCCTGTTACTGGTCTACCTGTTTCATTCTCCCTTTGTCATTTTCTTTCACATGTTGATGACAAGCCAGGAATCAAAGCAGTCTTCAATGCAAATGAGTACTGCATTAGACACATTTATATCAAGCACCTGGATGTGCATCTACAGCAAGTGAAATGCAAATGTCACATTACAGCATTGATATTGACAATGCCAGGGTCACAAGATTGGGGAAGAATCCAGTGCAACACTACAACTTCTGTAAATTACACCGTGTCCACATGAATAAGCTCTAGCCCAACAGCATGCCAACAAGCACCACTGCTGTTGGTGCTACACCAGCAGCTGGTTACGCTAGGACAACATAATTTAAATTAGCATTTGTTTTGCACTAGATACTTCTCTCTTGCACTAATGACTTACCACTGGGGAAAGGGGTGCTTATGGCAGTAGGTGGTCCCATCTTTAGAAACACTGACATCTGGGTTGGGGGCAAGGACCGCATGGTGAAATACCTGCCTGGCATGAAGTTTACAGGTATCATGTGACACTGAGATAACCTTGTATATTGTGTGGAGACGGAGTCAGTGGTCATGGTCCATGTTGGTACCAATGATTTTGGAAGATGCAGTCATGAGGTCCTGGAAGCCAAATTCAGGCTGCTCAGTAGAAGGCTGAAATTCGGGACTACGAAGGTGGCTTTCTCCAAAATGCTACCAGTTCCGTGTGCAGGGCCAGCCAGCCAGACATGAATAAGGAGTCCCAGTGTGTGGATAGAGTGGTGGTGTAATGAGGAGGCTTTTGGTTTTGTTAGAAACTTTTGGGACAAACCAGGCCTATACAGAAGGGATGGGCTTCACTTGAACCAGAATAGAACCAGACTGCTGGTGCATAACATTAAAAAGGTGGCAGAGCAGCTTTTAAACCGAATTCTTGGGGAAAGCTGACAGGAGCTAGGAAGCATCTGATTCAGATCAATTCAACTTTAGTGGATGAAAGGGAGAGAGTTTCAAATTGCCCAGGTTCAGCAGGGGAGGAAATTTGCAACATGGTTATGGCAAGCCATGATGTTCAGTTAGAGAGGACAAAGTGCCGGGACAACAAATGTAAATAGAAAGAGGGGGACACTGTGTTTAGTTGTTTCTATGCAAGTACTAGAAGTCTTAGGGCCAAAATAGGAGAGCTGGAGTGCATGGCGATAAGAGAAAAGCTGGATATAGTTGGCATTGAGACACCTGCTGAAGCAGAGATAAACAATGGGATATGGTCACCTCTGGATATAAACTGTACAGGAAAGACAGGGCAGAGCAAAACAGAGGAGGTGTTGCCCTGTATGTTAAAGAGAATGTATAGTCTATGGGCTTGAAAATTTAAAGTGTGAAGACGCTTCCACAGAAGGACTATGGATGAAAATCCCTGGCTCTAAAACTAATTTACTCATGCAAATATGCTATCATCCTCCAGACCAGAACGCTCTAGGTCAGTGGTTTTCAACCTTTCCACAGCTGGGTACTGGTGAAAACAAGAAAACCACCTTGGGAACCATTGAGGCAGAAACAGAAAGCACCATACACATGATACCGTATTCTGTGAATTAGTTTCTAAACACAATATCCAAAAAATGAAAATTCTCCAAAACAACCAGAAACCGAGCAACAAAAAATGCCAACAGAAGAACATAATATTGAAATCAGTGTGGCGTGGCTCCCAGCTGGCTCCCAGCAAGCAGGGTCTCTCCTCCCTGGTCCCCCAGCAGCAATGCCACCCCCCATGCGATGACATCTGAGGATGAGATGGAGCAGCATAGCCAGCCCCTCTGCCAGTCTGCAGTGAGCAGGATGCGTGCTCCCACGCACCGCCCCGAACTGGCAGGAAATCTCCTACAGACTGGTGCCAGTCCCCGGACCAGTGGTTGAAAACCACTGCTCTAGAGGTGATCTTGACATGGGAAATGAAATCTGGGAGGCTTCCAACAAAGGCATTGCTGTAATAAAAGGTGCCTTCAACTACTCACACACCACCTGGATAAACATACAAAAGGTTAAAGCTCTTGATGTCCTACACAACTGTGTCCTGAAGTGGTTTGTTGTGGAACCAAACAGAAAGGAGGCAATCCTGGATTTAGCCCTAGGTGGAGTTGACTAGGACACAGTGCAGGATGTAAATGTTGTTGAGCCTTTAGGTAACAGTGACCACACTGGTATCAGATTTAATATACAGTTAGGTGGAAGACTGTCAAGGAGGTTGCATACAGTTGTGTTTGACTTCAAATGCAAAAACTTCTCAAAAGAGGGAATTGGTAAAGAAGAATCTGAAGAGGGGGATCATATTAAATTGCTTCAGAGCACTTGGAGACTTCTCCAAAACACTGTAATAGATGCACAGATAGTATGCAATTGAGAAAAGGTAGCAGAAAGTCCAGGAAATCATCAGCATGGTTAATGCACAGAAGTCAGGAAAGTATTAGGAAGAAAGCGTCTTTCAAAAAATGGAAATCTTGCCCAAATGAAAAGAAGAGAACACCGGGTTGCACAAGAGAGATACAAGCAGCTAATCAGAGAAGCAAAGAAACATTTTGAGGAACACATCACAAACAACATCAAGGCAAACAATAAAGAATTATTTAAATCTATCAAAAGAAAGGAAGCGGTTAAGGAAGCAATTGGACCACTGGGTGATAATGGGATTAAAGAAGCACTAAAGGAGGACGAGATCACAGAGAAGCTGAATGAATTATTTTCATTAGCCTTCATAGCAGAGGATAAAGAACAGGTACCTGCCCCTGACTTTATGTATTCTGGATGGGAGTCAGAGGAATTAAGGCAGATAGTAGAAGCTGGCAAAAGATGACATTCTCAGCCTTACTGACAAACTGAGAATGAGCAAGTCTCCTTGCCTAGATGTTATCCATCCTGGAGTTCTCAAATAACTCAAACATGAAACGGCTGACCTTCTTACCAAATATTGAATATGTCCTTAAAATCAGCCTTTGTACTAGAGGACTGGAGAATGGCCTAATTTTTTTTAAGAGATCCAGTGGCGATCTAGGAAATTACGGGCCATTTAGCTTAACATCTATTCTGGGTAAACTGCTTGAGAGAATTATTAAAGGCATCATCAGTAAGCATACAGAGGGGAAAGCCCTGCTTTTTTTAAAAAAAAAATCAGCATGGCTTCTGTAAGGGGAAGTATTGTCCCACTAAAGTATTAAAACCAAAAGAGATTGTGAGAAGCTCCAAAAGGACCTCTCCAAGCCTCAAGAATGAGCATCAAAATGGCAAATGCAGTTCAATATAAGCCAGTGTAAAGTAATGCATGTTGGGGCAAAAAATCCCAACTTAAAGTATATACTGATGGGATATGAGCAAGCCATGATTGAGCAAAAAAGGGATCTTGGGGCAGTAGCGGACAGCTTGATGAAAACAGCAGCTCAGTGCACAGCCGGTGTGAAAAAGGCAAACTCCATGCTAGACATAATTAGGAATGGAACAGAAACAGAACTGCTAAAATCTCACTCCACTTATGCAAAGCTCTGGCATGACTGCACTCAGAATATTGTGTTCAGTCCTGATCATGTTACCTGAAAAAGGACAAGAGAGATAAGAGATAGGCAACAAAAATGAACAGGGGGCTGGAGCAACTCCCCTATGAGGAGCTGCTACAACAACTGTACTGCTTAGTCTAGAAAGGAGAGACATGATGTTGTTGTTGTTGTTAGTTGCGAAGTTGTGTCCGACCCATCGCGACCCCATGGACAACATTCCTCCAGGCCTTCCTGTCCTCCACCATCCCTCGGAGTCCACTCAAGCTCACACCAACTGCTTCAGTGACTCCATCTAGCCACCAAATCCTCTGCCGTCCCCTTCTTCTTTTGCCATCTATTGTTCCCAGCATTAGAGACATGACAGAGGTGTTTAAGATAATGTATGGTGTGGAGAAACACTTGAGCCTGGAGTCCCATGAAACTGATCAGTGGAGGTTTAAGACAAACAAAGATTTTCACTTTGTCACACAACATAATAGTTAAACTATGGGATTCACTGCAATGGAAGTGGTGATGGCCACCAATTTGGATGACTTTAAAAAGAAGTTGGACATATTCATGAGGGAATATGAATATTCAGTGGCTACTGAGGGAATATGAATATATCAGTGGATACTAGCCTTGCAGGCTATATACTACCTCCTTCACCAGAGGTAGCATACTTGGGCAGTTGCTGAGGAGCATGGGCAGATGGAGACTGGGCACCCATCCTGCTTGAGTGATCCTGTAGCTTGCCACCGTGTGTACAGAGTCCTGGACCAAATGGACCTTTGGTCTGATCCAGCATGTTCTAGATTTCTCCTATTAATCTAAACTGTTTTATGACAGGAACATTGTCTTAAAATGTAAACAGGGTTATTAAATGGAAGATAAAGTCACCTGAGAAACCATTTATCTAGTAATCACAATGTCTGTGCACAAATGCATATAGACACATATGCCTCTCACCTTTCAGAGTTTGCGAAACCAATAACTTCAACCAGGTCATTCATCGATGGAACCAAGTTTGACAGTATGAGCCAATTGTCCAGGAACAACAGTTCCTCTTTTTCCAGCAGCAGCCTTCCTGTCCTATTAGGACCACCTTTCCTTTTTGGTTGTCTGGCTACACCACATACTTGAGCTACTGGAACTACCTCCTCGTCTAAGAAACTGCATCTAAAAAGGCAGCAGAAGTCAGACCTGGAGAACCAGTCCACACTACTTCCTTCCTTGGGAAAGTGAACTGGAAGGAATGGTAGGATTCAGGGCAAGAGGAAGGGAGTTGTAGCATTTCTCCAATCATTATAAATTAATGTTGGATCTATTTCTTTGAGTGTAACTGCAGACTATTGGGGTGGGGGACTGAAAAGGAGGTTACAAAGAGAGTAATTGGCTAGCGGTTATTCATGAAACTTAAATTTTTAGCACATTGGTAATGCAATGTCCAAAGAAAGGAAATGGTGAACTAAACAGATAAGAAAATGTCTGAATAGAAGGAATGCAGAAAAGAAATGCCTTTTATCAACAACTATTGTATAACCAACATTTTAATACATGTGATACATTTACAAAAGTCCCTGTTGCAAAGGATTGGTCTCTTGTACAATTTTCAGGCCTTGCAAAGGGAATGTTCTTGGAGGCCTTCTTCCTTCCCCAGGGCAGCTGAATACTCAAATCTGTTTCAAAGTTTATGCAGGGGATATGTTTTCAGCATGCCCACCAGGTGTCACAAGGAGAACATTGCGTAATGTTTGAAGAGGACATTTAAAACACATAGTAGGCATACAGTTGGCTATAGGTCTCATATGTGTGTCCGCTGTTTATTAGGGTACATCATCTACTAAAATGTTACAATGTTTTTCACATGGACATGTGTATCACACATTTGTGACATGAAGTGTGATAAAAGAACCAATAAAGAAAAAATAAAATAAAATAAATAAAGCAAGCAAAATAGACGAAAAAACCTGGAGTCTCAATATTCTAAATGGAAACTTACTCTTTCAGTTGCTTTGTTAACTTCACAACCTGGGATGCCAATGACATGCACGTCTCCACTACGACCAAATAACGTGAACACATAGTGTGTCCATTCCGCTCAGCACTTTGGGAAGGTTTTTCTCCAGCATGGTTTTGCATAGTGACGTTTGCTCCATACTCCACCAGAGTCTAAAAATACGTATGTACATAAAGAGCAACTATTAGCTTGAAAAGTGCTGGGCTCAATATGGACAGAAAGTACTTCATTATTATTACATTTTTACATTATATGTATATCCCACTTTTTTTCTTTTCTTGCAAACAATCCAAAAGGAGCTTACAAGTTTTTCTTTGTTTTAAACTCACAAGAACAAACCTGTGAGGTGGATCAGGCTGAGAGTCTGTGCCTGGTTGAAAGTCACACAGTTGACTTCATGGCCCCATAAGTGTGAGATTCTGGATATCCTGAGTCCCTGTCCAACACTCTAACTACTGTGCAACACTACTATTTATGAATCTTCATGTGCACTAAAATTGCTAAAGCTCTTCTCCCAGTGCCTCTTCTAAGGAAGGTTAACAGAATGGCAACAAAGATGAAGGCCTTCTTGGTGGTGATTGTGAATACCCTCCCTAATGAGCTCCACCTGGCACCAACCTTGTTAATGTTTCAGCACTAAGCTAAACCCTTCCTTGTACTCCTAGGCATGTTTTTCATAGATCCTGGGGGGACTATCATGTTGGGTCATCAGGATGATAATTTTTGAAAACAGAATCTGAGATAGACTGTTGGTCTGATCTAGTGGGGGAACTCATATGCTCCTACTGTTAGCACTCCATAAATAATTTTATGAGGATGGAGCTGAGACAGAAAGTTGAAGTTCTGCCTCCTATTCCCTCAGAGGGCAGAGCTAGTCACAGGGTCTGAACAGTGCCACTTTTACTATCAATCACAGCTGTGAGAGGCCCTTTCCCTGCCATTTGGGATTTGGGGAGAAATGGGAAAACATTAAGAGAACACTCAGAATCACCAGGGGGGCCAAAAGGAATCTGCAGCTGGACGTATTCCATGTTTCTTTCTGTAAGAATAAATGCATGTTTAACGTTACTGTTAACCTGGAGTGTGTGAGTGAGCGACTAAGAGAAAGAAGATGTATCTTTGAGAATGCTTTGGGAGTAGGAAGGAGGAGTGACAACAAGGAAAATAACTGAATGTCATTACCCAAGTTATCCCAGGGCTGTTGCACCCAAAGGCTTATGGTGTGAGGGGAGTGTCCTGAGCGAGTGTGGGTGTGTCTCTGAGGGATTAGGAAGGGGAGCCTGAGGAAAAGAGGCCGAGTGTCTTCTGTGAATCTTGGAGGTGAGGCAGGCAGGAGGAGACCTGAGGGAGATATAAGGACCAGAGTGTGGGGCCTGAGGGTAAAGGCCCATAGCTCGAGCAAAGGAGCTGTATGCACAAAAGAGTAAGGTGGCTAACGCTTGACAAACAGACTGCTGAGTGCTCCCGCAAGTGAGAGCAGAGATGGGGATGCCAAAGTGTAAAGCAATAGGAGTTAACAAGAAGGTATCATAGGTATCTTCAAGCTGATTATGTTCAGATGTTTTGACATGGATACAGGAGCTTAACTTTCATTTCCCCATGAACATAATCTTTTATTTCACCCAGTAAACAAATTTCATGGAATGATGCTATCACATCAGATCTGGCTTCTCTACTAGTTGAGCTAATATGGATCATGTGATAGGCTTACCAATTGATGACCGTGCCACCACAGAGAGACACTACAGCTCAGAAATTAAGGCTGCAATCCAGGCACATTTACCAGGAAGCAAGTCCTGTTGACCTCGGTGGGACCTGCTTCTCAGTAGAATGCATGCAGCATTACTTTCTTAGTTATGTAAATAACTACAACTGTGAAAGAAAATTGTGTGCAATCTATGGCTGACTTCAGAAGTTCCAAAGTCATTGTGTTATAATTTTTAGGAATTACTTAATCATAGCGCCTATATGAAACTAGATCACCTGAGGGAATTTGCTTTTAAGAAGTGTGACAGACTCAGGGCTGACTGCATGACTGTAAATCTAGTTCTCTATAGAGTTCATTATACGACTGTGAAAGGTCCTTGTGTGTTGGAAACCCCCTAGCAAGTCTAGCATGTCATTTTAAAAGTTTGAATAGTTTCTCAATGCATTTTTTAAAAAATGTCCTTTGTAGTTTCTGTTGAAAAGTACAGAGATTGTACTAGTGCAGCTATCATTTATAGGTTACTAAATTGCAGAATAAACAATGGTATTTAAGATGAAAATAAAATTTTCACATTAAGGTCTATTCATAGAGCACTTCTGGATGCTTCCAAAAGTGATGGGTGGACCCCATGCATATCCTGTAGAATGTCTGAAATACCAAGTGACATGTTTTCCCTGAAGAAAAATGTATGAGCTCTTGTGGCATGAATGCTTTTTATACCTTACCATCAGAGAGATAAATGATTCTCCTTGTGTGAACATAATACATTCCGGGCATTCCCCTCACCTTTCCAGTCCCTTCATGTATTTCATAATGTTCTTCAAAGTCACTCTAAGGACTGACTTTTACAAGGGTTTATTTTTTGCACTCAGATATGAATGAATGAAGAGTGGTGGGCTCTTCAGGCAGGGGGAAAGAAAGCTCTGTCTCCAGGCTTCCTGCACCAAGCTGGGTGACGGGTTAGATGGCCTTAAAAAGCCCTCTTCACTTCTATGAGGGCCAAAACAGTCACTACTTTAAATCTATGTCCAGGAGCTATATTTTTGTTCAGTGTCATTCTGGAGTAAACACAAGGGGCTTGAGCCAGATGTTAAAGTATACATCTTAAAAAGCCTCATATCCCTGATGCTAGAAATTGGGAGCTCTGAACTTGTAAAATAACAATGGGGAAAACAGATGCTAAACACAGATTTAAAGTCTATTTTGACATACATTCTGTGAATGCATAAATTAAAATAATATGCAAGCTATGTACCATACATACATGAAAGGTATATGCATATACTGTGCCACGTTAAATTATGCATGAGCAAATATGGCTAGCTGAGTGCCTTGTCCAGATGAGCATGCAATGGAGAAGGGAGGGAGGCCAGGATCTGTAGAATTCTATGACCTATCTCTTGTCTGTCTCTACCCACCAGCAGTAAGTGAACTAGACAGACCCCTGAGACGAGTCTGCCAGTTTTTTGTTTGCTTGTTTTGAGAGGAATGGAAGTTGCCTTCTTCCTTCTCCTGTCCTGCCAGGGCAGCCAAGCAGGGCATAGGATTTTCGGAAACCTGTGAACTTGGCAGCTTCTGTCTAATGAACAATCCCATTAGGACTGCATTACAGTTCTTCTGTACGACATTGTTCATTCCATTCTTCCCATTCCTACATCAAGAGACATTGTTCCAATGCAAGATAGTGGTTTTGCCTGGTTTGTTTTCCTTTGTTTTAGGGATTTAAGCCTGTACTTGTTAAACTAAATGATGGGTTGTATCAAAAGCTGTCATTTTGTTCACGGAAAGTTTTTAATCCACTGGAAATTTTAATAAACATAAGCAGAAAAGAGTATTTTGGACATTCCCTTTTTTCTTTCTGCTCCCATACCCTGTCCCATTCTGTTCTGGGGGGCTTCCAAATGTCTGGAGCATTGGGTGTACTGTGTAAAGCAAACTCTAAATGATCTTAAATAACCATGTAAAAATATTATTTTGAATAGCTCTTTTAGGACATCTATCTGAAATAAATATAGTAGTATTGTTTTACCTGTATACATCCCAGGTACCCACGCTGGGCAGCCACATGGACAGCACTATTACCATCTTGATCAACTTCATCCAAAGAAATACCTTGTTCTTGCATAAACTGAAGAAGCCATAGAAGGATTTTCTCCTTTGGAGAAAATAAAGCATTTTTCATGTTATAACAAATATATGTAGAAGATATCAACAATTATAATCATGTGATATGTACATGTATAACATAATGT
The DNA here is from genome assembly GCF_004798865.1 of Varanus komodoensis. Lineage (NCBI taxonomy): Eukaryota > Metazoa > Chordata > Lepidosauria > Squamata > Varanidae > Varanus > Varanus komodoensis. Next base: position 34,016,735 of record NW_025336087.1, on the reverse strand, counting down.
ATTTATATTGTAGTTGTGCAATGAACTGATAGATGTACTGTTTCTATTTTTCACGATAGTTCATTTTAGATACTGTACAAAGTCCTTTCAGTTAAAGGGAAGTCCGTTAATATTCTCATGCTGCTACAACTTCTTTATACAGCAGTAATCCCAAAACCATTATGGGAGACATACTGCTCAATGAATAACAGGCGCAGGATTGGCCAGTATGTCTCCCATGATGGCTTGGATGAACTGAATCAAGAAGTGCAAAGCCAAGTGAAGGGTAAGAGCTGGGGATCAAAGGAACTCAGCAACATACTGGAGGATCATGGGCAATTGGGGGGGAGGGTTCTTCATGGGGTATATTGCATATGCTGAACTAATTGAGGAAGTTTTGCATTATTGGTTTTTGTTTTTGTCCATTAACTGTTTACCCCATGGAAGACTCCTGAAAGGTCAAGAGGCATATTTTGCCTCCTGTATTGTCATATACTTCCTAGGTCTTTGTTTCCACACACCTTCTCATTGCTACTATCTTTTTGTTCTAGTTTGTTTCTGTAAAAAGCCCTTTGACTCCTATGATGATAACTGTGCTTTGATATGGATGAAATGAACATAAATTAATACAACTGAGAAAGTAGCATGCAGTTTTTAGACACCATAATGTCAAATGTGGAAAAGCTGAGCAATTTTAACTGGATTCTAGATGCTAGAAAAATATTTTAAGATGACTTAGTATTATTTGTAGGTTCTCATATTAGCCACACATTGCTAAAACATGAAATCATGACTGAAGTAGGTGAAACCAAGGTGCTGAAGTGTGGAATAACTATTATTTTCATCCGGTATAAGTTGCACATTCATGGTAATAAGAAAATGAGATTAGTGTCACTGCAATAAATCTTTCTATGAATGCCACAAAAAGGAACAATGTTAATACTGACACTACTTTAACACTAACATTACTAGTAGCTGTTTCCCTCAGGAAAAAATTTATTCTTTACACTATAGTTGAAGATAGCCATGGATATAATTCATAGGGCTGCAACATGTGTTACTGAATTAATTTATTATGTTAATTTATTAAAATAAATATACTAAATTTTAGTTTAACAATAATACATGTACTACAATTTATTATTATTAAACTAAACTGTGCCTTAAATCAATCAATCAATCAATCAATCAGGCACCACTAAAAAAATAGTTTTAATAGTAGATGACCCCAGATCCTTTCACTGTATATAAGAAGATCAAGGAAATCAAAATTTTATTTAAAAATAACATTGTACATTACAGGAATAATTCTCTGATATATGATGTTAAGGGAAAACTGTAATATGGAGTGGTTATATTAAAGCGTTGTTTGAAGGTATTATATCATAATTTATTGTGCTAGAAGGCAATATTGGATAGAACTATGAAAACCAACATTTGGAATTCAACATAACTAATAAGAAACAGCAAAACTCAAAGAAGAGATGTTTCCACAGTACTATTAAAGTTCATAGAGGAGGGTGATTTAAATGTTTTAGTAGAGTTGCTCAACCAAATCTACAGAACTGGGACCTGAAATTTGGTTAGGTTCACTTTGAATTACATAACAAAAAGGAAAATAGTAAAGGTTGTAGTGATTACAGTGAGTTTGATGCACCATTTGTTTAAGATTTTCTTTAAAATAATGCAGTGTAGAATTTAGATGAAAAATGAAATGTTGGAAGAGACACACAATTTGGATTCAGAAGAGAAAGCTTTTGATAAAGACATTAATTGGATCAGAAGTGTGTACTGATAGCAAAAAAACTGCAATGCAAATTAAAGAGATCTCAGAGGCTATAGAAATATGAAGAGAACTAGGACACAAATATATACTTGCACCATTTATTTGTATCTGTATTCCAGGTATGTAGATGTATTTGCTGATAATCTATCAAGTTTACTTGATAAAGTCACTAACGTATAATGACTACAGTTTAAAAATGAAAGCATAGTAATTAGTAAGAAGCAGATAGCCCAAGAAATACATTTAAATATTCAAAATAAAAATGTGGAAAGGGAGGGTAAGTAAGTATTGGGATCACAGTGTTATAGAGGAGACTACCAGAAGGATACCATGCTTGATAGTAAAGTAAGCCACCAAGTAGTTTTTAAGATAAAAAAATGTAATATGTAACAAAAACATACACCCAAACAGCAAGAGGAGTGCAATCTCAGCCAATGTAGTTTCAGTCCTTACTCAATGATCTGCCTTGCAACTAAGCAGGAACAATTCTGCCTTGTCGAAATTAAGCTTCAGTAAGTTGGCATTTCTCCAGTCCATTACTGAAATTGATACTGGTTTAGAACCAGAGAAGCTACCGTGGATTTGGACGGTAAGGCGAGGCAGAGTTGCATATACTACTGGCACCAAACTCCAAATATTCAGTGGTTTTATTTACATGTAAAATAGCATGGGGGACAAGATGGAATCCTGGGGGGCACTGTAGGCAAACAGCTAAGAACTGAACAGGAATTCTATAGCAACACCTTTTAAGGTCATTCCTTCAAGAAGTCCTGGAGCCCTGTAGGACAGCGTCTCCAGGGAGATCCTAGTGAGACAACCATAAGGATGCCATGTTTAATAGTAAGTCACCAAGAGTGAAATGAACTGGGACCTCACCACCCCTGTCTAGTTCCTTGCATAGATCATTCACTAAGGTGACCAAACCAGACTCAATTCTGTAACTAGGTTGGAAGCTACACTGAAATGGTCTTCCTCATCCAGAATTGCCTGGAATTAATAAATACTTAATCTCAAGCATATATTTAAATATGTTGTTCCTAATAATAATAATATATAACCAATATTCTGCATTCTTAAATTATCATTTTGTATTAAAAATGGAGCCAAACTGGGGCCATTGAGAAATAAAAGAGGGTTGTCAGCATGTTCGAGGGAGATCTGATGTTTGCACATGTGAGACAATGTTTTTTAAAAAGCTAAGCGGGCAGCATTCCAACCCCTCCAATTGGCACACCTAGCTTAATGAGGCCTGAACATTTTTAATAGCCAAGCAATAATTAGTTTCAGCTGTAAAAGAAATGGAATGCTAGCAGTAAGGATAAAATTGAGGATCCTAAGGAGGGAGCATGGCTGGTTGTCTGAAACCTTGAACACAAATACACCTGTTGGAGTTTGAGGTAGCGTTGCAATGTTTTTATTTTTGCCCCTGACCAGTTATATTAGAGATGTATTTGGACGGTCTGCTTGTTTGACAAAGGTTATTATTAACTAGATTCACAGTCTAAAGATCCACAGATATGCTTGATCTCTACCCCTTCCTGCTTTCACCACTTGGCAATGATTCAGTTGGCTCATTTACCATGGGTGTGTGTATGTGTTCCAGGATATTTCTGAAGACAGACATGGATCTCAAGCATGTAAAATCTGTAAAGATTTCTCAAGAACAAAGCATTCTGTATAAACAGTGCAGGACAACATTGAGTTCAATGGACCTATTTTTTGGCTTCTTCCTTTTATTTAATGCTTTTGCTTTCCCCATATAGGATGTATCTACTGAAAAAACACACACCATGTGTGCCAAGTGCTAGAGGAAATAATTGTGTGTTGAATGCATTCAAAAACACTTCTTCCTTGTAAAAATATTTCCTTTGCATTGCAGCCAAGTCTGGTGTTTACTTGGGTTATCTTTTGCATGAGTAACTTTCAAATAAGTTTAAAAGTGTCTTACAAATACTTGTGTGTTAGAATTATTCCATATTTGTTATCCCAAGACTTGCAAGTACAGTAGATTAAGTGCAATTCAACTCACTATATTAAGAAAGTATCTATTAATGTTTTGCACAAGTTTAAATTTTAAAGCTTCTATATAAAAATACAAGCAACTTGAACTTGAGCATTCTATCCAGCATTGAAACAATAATGCAAAATCAACTGTACCTGTCCATAGCAAGCTGCATAGTGAATAAGGCTTGGGTGATCTTTTGAACAACTCAATTCTGCAATGGCTTCTGTTTCACTCACCATCCACCGAACACACTCCAGCTGACCATTCTAAAATGTTAAATATTTTTTCACAATTATCCTTAATTTAAAGTATACCAGCCCCTGCAAATACATATTTCTCATTCAAATAATAATAGTAATAACAATACATCAGTACACCAGGCTCCTTTTGTATCTGCTGATTACAGTAATGGCTGTGACTACAGGCCTGTTTACAATTTATTAGTAATTTCTGCTGCACAAGCCTCATTTGTATTAAAATAGCCTTGAATATAGCAGCAGTGTTTTCTGAATAACATGCCTTTTCAAATTCATATAAATTCTGAATGAACTATATTGTAAATATTGGTTTATTTCAGAGATCCTAATTCATAATTTTAATACTATATTCCTTCTATAGTTTATAAATGAAAGATTATTTTACATAATAAAATGAAGAGGGAGAAGGGGCAACAGAAGACAAGAGGTATAGTATGAAGTTGGCTAGGCAGAACAATTAATAAAATAAGAAATTTGAATAACAGCATTTGCAAGGCAACCTAGGCATGTGTTGCCTTCTTCAGAACAGAAGGTTCTATAGCATGTCCCACTGAACTCAATGAGGGCTACTTCTCACTAGACTTGTACTGCAACAGTAATCTGGAATGCTGTGCACATATAACTGAGCATAAACCCCAGTGAATACAGTGAGACTTCCTTTTAAGTAATCATGAAAGGAACTGTGCTTTAAGATCCTTTGGATCTTCTAGAGTATGTGATAAATGTATTAGCAAGTAAGACCAAGGCACCGATTTCTGTTACCGAAATGAAAAACAGAACTTCCAGAAAGACACCAGCATCCTAAGATATTGGGTTCCTTGGGGCATTGATTTCCCCATAAGGTAGTTGCAGTCCAGTTCAATGAAAATAAAAGGAAGTTTTGCCACCAACTTCAGCATAGGGAGATCTACCTTAAAGTTCTTTTGTGCTAGTGCCATTTCTATTTCACCACTCCTGTACCAGCACATAGCAGCAAGTCCCCGCAAATCTACCACGGTTTGAGAGACTGCATGGCCTCAATGCTGTTGTTACTTGCTAGGCAGCTGTAATAATTCCCAGCTGGAGGACAGGGAACCTCTTACAGAGTCATGAGCATGTATCAACTCTGGACCAGAGCTGTTCCAGTCGCCCTCTCACATATTTCAGCAGCACTCTCAGGTGTTTTAAGAGGTAGATCTTGTTGCTTCCTGACTCCAGCTATGCCCAGGAGTTCACAATGATATTTGCCCCCAGGCCATGCAACTTGTGAATCCCATCTGTAGCATACCAATACATTGTCAGAATTACTTCTTGCAGAATATTTTTTTTTCCTTTGAGGATAATCAGTATAATGGTTGGAATACTAGAGTAGGACTGAGAAGACCTAAGATCTACTTCCCATTTTAAGCTCACTGGGCTGTTGGAAGGATAAAATGGAGAAGAGAAGGAGAAGCAGGAAAAGAATTATGTAAGTTGCTTTGGACTCCTTGCAGGAAAAATGTAGGATATGAATATAAATATAAATCTCAAATGAATTTCTGTTCTTGCTCAAACCTGAACAAACTTTTGAACATTTTCTAAATGCTGGGAAAGGTAAGTATAAAAGGTAAGAAACCTTCTGTGCCTTTGTTATTCTTCCCCATCCTTGAAGCATTCAGAAGTTTAATTCATCATTGTCCTTGCTGTCAACTTTGCTGTATTTCACAACATACAACACAGTGTTTTCTTGTATTACATATTTTCCTACAGGTCTGACCTTTCTTCCAGATGACATTAACTATGTTTCATTGCACTCTTATGTATGTGTGCTAAGAAGTAAACCTATTGAGTTCAATGAGACTTGCTCACAAGTAAGTGCAGGACTACTGAGCTCAGCCAAAGATAAATGTTCATTTTCATTAGATATTCCAAAGGCGTTTTTTGATACCTAAGATGTTCCTGCTTTGAATGAAGTAGTACATTGAAACAGAAGCTGTGTAAGAAACACTGGAGTGTATCAAAAGTTGCCCCATATGTAATTATATATAGAATCTCATTTATTAACCACCCTTGCATCTTATAGTCCTAGTGGAATCCCCTATTGCTGAAGCTGAATGGCACATCAGATATGTAATCAGGGAAATTCACCCTGATTGTAGTTGTACTTTTTTCTGGAATATCAGAATTAAAAATGATGTTGCCTGAGTCAGAGCTGAATCCTCATCTTTCCGTGTGGATGGTTTATATCCAGAGGAGGAGGAGAAATACAATAACAGCTTGAAAGTGGCAGTGCCCTGTTGCTGGATGGCAACCAGAAGGCAGGAAGGAAGGAAGGAAGGACAGAAGGAAGGACAGAAGGTTCAACATTTTACCAGCAGATGCTGCACAAGAGCACAGGCAGCAACAGGAAGCTGCGTACATAAGCACTTTGCTGGGCACATCAGCTTGAGCCTGCACCAGACACTGCTGGCCATTTTGCAGCTACAAGCCCAAACAGTGTTTATCATCCTGTCCCTGCCTCCAATGCTACTGTGCAAGAGACTCCAGTAAAGGTGTATTCTCTCCTTTCCTTTGGTGGCCACTCAATGATCATGGCTATTTACTACTCCTGCAATACTGGTCATCACCGGAGATAGTTCACCTTGTGGTGGGTGGCAGGTGCATAATCTTTCCATCAGATTTGCTTTTGTAAACACAGAGTAAAGCCCAATCGTGGTCTTTATCACTGGCATGGTGTTTTGCGACTTTTTTCCTTAGCAGTATGAATGATTATTAGGATAGAACATGTCTACCTTGTAGCTTCTGGTGCTCTATTTCTGCACTATCATGCTAATCCAGTAATAAAATCCGGAGAAGGTGGATTCCCTTTCTTCCAATGTCAAACCCACCAAGCAGACTATGAGCAATCCAATCAGCATCATAATAATTTGCCTCTGTCATAAAGATGGATGGGAATGTGGACCAAAATGGGTAGCACATGAACAGTGATTAAAATGCCATTAAAAATGAAGACACACTTCTGGTAGTTTATAGAATGGTGCAAGTTATTTGTAAACATGGTCATACAAATAAATGATTCTGAAATTTATAGCAGTTTTTGGATTTGTTTTCAGCCTTGATAATGTAGGGTAATCTGTAGTATGTATTATGAGCACATGGTCTTTGTTGAAATGTAGGGTTTGACTCAATTTCCTTTTGTTTCCAGACAATTTTAGACATTTTTTAAACAATTTATAGAAATATCTAATAAAATGGCTCAAATTTATCCTGACCTAGTGAAACCAATAAAAATAATAATACCATGGAATTTCATAGGATAAAACAAAATTGCCAAATTGGCTGAATTTATTGAGGGAGTATGATTGCAAAATATTTTACTTTAACATTTGATGAATGAAAACCACAGCTGAAAAAAATATTTATACAGTCCTTTGATATAAGTTAATGAAGAACATGGAGAACGACATCCGGTTTGTATTGATTTGGGCTAGACTAAATGTGCTATGGAAATTTGGGCCTAGAATGCAATTCTGGGCTATATAAAAATCTGTGCAGGGAGAATATGTAGTTTGAAAGAAGAAGCAGTAGTTTACTGAGGGCTTGTTAATATTTCCTGTTTACATGCCTCTGTAATTCTTCCTTACGTGTTTTTCTACCGAATGTATCAAATGGCTGTAGGAGAAGAGTACACAGGTGAAGAGGTACAGTTTAAGCAGATCTTGCTACCTCTCTCTCTCTCTATACTACCATTAAAATCTTTAGCATGAGTGCTGGTTTTCTAGCTATATTGACAAACATTTCATCTGGCCCTTAGGGTTCATGTTACCTTTATTGCTAAGCCAACTGGAGTTAGTTGTTCATCGTTCCGCTCATTTAAGCAGTCTTCGCCCATCAGAGATGTAAGATGTTGCAGGCATTCTGCATGTCCTTGTGATGCTGCAATATGCAAAAGATTGTTGCCATTTTCATCATGAATTTTGTCCAGATTGTCTGCGGCAAGGTGGGGCTGTGCAAAATAGATTGTGAGAGAAGGTGTTAATTCACAGAAAGTCCATTTAGCAGCTATAAAGAATTTTGTGCAAGTGCTTCTTATACGGATTGTAGTAGCTTTCTAGATTAGTTGACTCAATTGGGAGTTGGAGGTTCTGCTTTACAGTGTTTTCATTCCTACTTGGAGTAACAGGAGGTGCTACTGAAGAATTCCTGTTCTGTCCCATGGCAAATATTATGTTATAAAGTTCTGCCGGCCTCACTTTTGTTCCCCAAGCTCTTCAACATCTGCATGAAAATGCTGGGGGAGTTTGTTCAGGTTGTTATTAATATGCAGATATGCATATGCAACATGGGGAGGTGTTAACAATATGCAAATAACTTAATTTAAATTTAATCATTTAAATTACATGTGGCAGTGGTTGTTCTGAGCGGGTGCTACAGCAGGGATGAGGGCCAATAGCTGATACTCATCACAGAAAATGCAGAGAATTGTTAGTATGTGATTCAACTTCCTGGCTGTTTTGTGTTTAACCTGCTTTGCAAGGGATCTCCCCTTGCAGAATTGGGTGTGCAATCTGGGGGTGCTCTGAACCCCTCACTGTCAGCTGAGACATAGCTGGCCTTGTTGGCTAGGCCAACATTTCATCATCTAAGGTTGAAATACCTACTGTGATTCAGTCTTGACAGTGGTAGCCTAATGACAGTTACCACAGTCCATTTATCCTCAAATGGATTACTGCAATGTGTTGAGGGTAGGGCTTCAGTTAATCAAAAATACAGCTCTAGGCTATTAACAGGGACTGGTCGATAGGAGAATATGTTCAATAGCTGCACTGGCTCCCACTCGATTTCCAGGCCCAGTTCAAAGTGTTGGTGGTCACTTTGAAAGCTCCAAACTCCTCAGAGCCAGGGTATCTATAAGAAGGGTGCGGCTAAACAGACCCTTAGGCCAACCTCAAAGGGCATATTCAGTATTCCCACAGAAGGAAGCTAGAGGGGTAACTGGAAGAGACAGACAACTAGAAGATATGAATTCCTGAAGGGTCACAAGGCACCACACTGTTATTTCTTTGGCTACTAGATAAATAGGATTTATTTATGTTATTTACTGATTTTAATTCTGCACCATATTCAGAGCTCTCTGGGCAGGGTATATGATACAATACAATACAAATATAAATGACAGTAAAATGTCATAAAATCACACTAATATTTAAATATTTTTAACAAAATAAATAAGACAAGTCCATATTGCTAGGCCTGATAAAAACAACTGACAATAAAACTCCACCCCCTGTACTATTTGGAGCTGGTAAATGCTTAGGCAAAGAGGCAGTCTTAACCTTGTATGAAAAAGATAGTAAAATTGGTGCCAGGCAGGACCTGGTGGGGAGATAATTCCATAATTTAGGAGCTACTTCCATGGATCACTGATTATTAGTGCTGTTTAAAATTTTGTGAGGCTTTCTAAATTTGTACTGATGATGTTTTTAATCCTGTTTTATTGTATATGGCAGTATATAAACAGTTAAAAGCAGTCAATCAATAAATATTATTGACTGACTGGTTTCATTTTTTATACCACCCAATAGCTGAGGCTGTCTGTGCAGCTAAGAAAAGATAAAACTAGTTGTGCAAGAACATCATTTCCCATTCTGGGAGACCCATAATTACTCTTAGGTAGCCAGATGTTACTAATAGCAGATAGACATTCCATATAGAGACCCAATTAAGTTGGCAATAAAGGAATTGAATTAATGTCATTTTTATTTTACTGGGTGTATCACTTATTGGGGGGGGCAACACACAACTGATTCAGAAACATTGATGAGGTACCACAAAATTATAGTATTTTGCACATTGTATTTCATGGCTGACCCAGATGGAAGCTGGTAGGGTGGAAAGAAACTCCTACCCTTTTACTGTAAGCCACCCAGACAGCCCTTTGGGCTATGGGGAAGTATATAAACAAGCAAACAAACCCTACAAATTGTGTATTCTATCATATCCACTCCAACCTTACTGATGATCTCACTTGTTATATGGATTTAAAGTTCTTTGCCACATGTGAATAAATATTTCGAGCCATGACTCCAGTAAATGACACGTTTGGTTTATGTATTCTTTCACCGTAGGCAATGCCTGAGGTGTTTGTGTTCTTCCATTACACCCACTATAAAAGAGCTAGCTTTTTCATGCATCACAGTTATTAATTGATACAATGTTTGCAGTATTTGATCACATATACCGTGTTGCCAGGAGATATGGACAATGCCAATGTATGAGCAGAGTTATAATAATTCTGCACTCACAGTGAAAAGTTGCATCTAGAGATGTTTTGCATCATCTGATCCATGTGATAAATCATGCAATCTCAGCCTACTGTGTGCATACAACATGGCAAATTTAAGATATATGCAATACAGTTCTTTATTTAAGAAAAAAAACATACAAATATTCTTCAGAGCAAAGGCAAATTTGAACTTACATTTAAAGGCTCCTACAATAGTGTCTGATAGATACTGAATGAGCTCCCTCAGCTTCTACTAACCTTAATATGTGCAGTATAACCAGAAAACCAGAAATAATGATTTAGAGCTTGACAGCTACTGTCTAATATACTGTTCAGCTGAAGTTAGCAGTAATAGTTCAAACAAAGGCAAAAAATAAATGGAATACCCTAGAGGAGTAAAAAAAAAAAAAAAAACCCACAGAGTTTCCTTTCAGACTGGTGAAATGTAAGATTGAAAATTAATTGCATAATGTCACTCATTTTTATGAAGGCAGATCTGGTAAAGGCATGAATGAATATTGATCCGCTGCAACTACGGTTTCTACGTTCTTCAGGGAAATGGTGTAGAACAATATAAGGCTACACTGTGTGCCTTTGTCCTATGTGTACTAATCCATCAGATTAACCAAACACACACACACAAGAAAGAAAAAGAAAAACCCAGTTCCCCTGTATGATTGCATATTTAACATTTGCTTTACAGCAATTTTTACAGGATGTTTCCATTAGTTTTCTCTCCCAGTTCTAGCACTAACATATTTTTCAGCTTTTCAGTAATAGTGCTAGACTGTAATATAGAAACCTCAGCTTGTCCCAAGGGATAAAATGTTACGAGGCATTAGCCACCTAGAGTGGAATCCTTCTGCATAATCACAATAGTGTTTTAAGAGACAACACCTGATATGATTATAAGAACAAAAAGAATACAAAATAGCAGAAGAAACAACAGAAGAGAGAAAACTGATGAGTACCTGATATGGATATTCAAATAGATAACTGTCTTAGTGACTCTTGATTACTACATTCATATAAAGAAAAAGCAATATTATTTTCATTTTTCTCTTAACACAAAGGAAATACAGAAGTGAATAATTGTTTTGTTATGGTGACTATTTTGATAATTACAGTGCAATGAAGTGCTAGAGTCTATTTTAAAGAATAGCTGGCTTTGTGTTTGTTGCTGAATTTATGATCTGTCACTGTTCTGCTCCAGATAAATGCTTTAGGTAAAGCATAAATAAAGTGAAGAATGCATATTTTGCATGTTTTCCACAGACCAACTGTGTAAGCTTGCATCTAGTTGCTTTGGAAACGCCCTTTCATGATGTCTGATCACAAACCTGGAACTAACTAAAATTTTCATGTGGGTCAGAGGCCAATTGGGGCCTCTGTATGAGATCCTCTTCACAAAAGCTGTTGCAATAAGCTAGGGCAAACACTCCTGAATAATAATCAGAATACGACAGAAGCCCCTCTGTTACTGTCATTGGCCTCTGAATAGAAACCAAGTTAATCTGCTAATCACTGCACAAATTGAACCCCCACCATTCTGAAAAGCAGATTTGCACTTAATTACGATAGAAGAAATAAAGCATGTACTTCCTGCAACATTACTAAATTAAAATCAATAATCTTTTACATTACATACTTAGGAATATAAACTCCATGGAGTTTTTATATTCTTCATGGATGCCACAATATCTAATTTATGTTTATTTTCCCAATTGAAAGTTCCATGCATGGTTTATACTGATCTCTAAGGAAAGCTTATAAGGCATGTGCTAAATGCCTTACAAATTTTAATTCTTCAAAAACTTACCAATAATGATATCTGCCCTTCTTTCACAATATTTAAGATGCTCTTATTTTTCTTCACATCATCATTCCTTTCTTCTGGACCTCCAGAACTGTTCCAGTTCATATTACTGTTCAGTTCATCGTGTTTATTTTCTGCCACTCCTGCTTGCAGATGAAAAGTCCTTAACTGACAGTGGGACACAGTCTTCTCCATTTTATCGGCAAACGTCCTGTTGAGCAAGCCCTTGGACTGCGCTTCAGGTTCATGGGCTGAACTACATTTAACTAGCGGCTGGGGAAAATCTGACTCTTCAGCTAAATGCTTCTGCTGATCGGGGACAATGGGCTGCGCTTTTCTCAGCTGAGAGCTTTTCACAGGGGACAGCACACAAAACTGTGTCGTTCCTGTTGGTGCCTTCTCTGTGTTTCCTGCAGGGCACGACTTGCCGCTAAGACCATTCAGTGTTGAGTACACACTCAAAATTCGTTTCTCTGGAGCTGCCTTGGTAAAAGCAGCAAGCTGCTGGCTTGATTTAATATAAGGCACATCCAAAATTTCATCCATATCCAGGTCATAGTGCTCCAGTTCACCAAGCAAAACTCCAGCTTCAACACACTTAGTTTTTAGGTTCTCTCCATTATCTGGAGACTGATCACCATTCTGAGCCACGGAGGGAGAATCGCTCCCTTTCTTGCACTCCATCTTCTGGTTCTTTTGATCATCACTCTCATTATTTTCAGAACTTTCTGGCTGGTGCTTAAGTGGGGAAACCCTCTTCACTGGTCTGAACTTACTATACATATCTGCAATGCCTGTTGGTTTTTGTGCATTTCCAAGGAGTGTTGAGACTCCTGAACTCCAACTCGTGCTGGAAACTAGAAGAAGGAGCATAAGAAAAATAGTTTATAATGAATTTCCTTCCATCATTAGCTATGCATGTATTTTTCTTATCCTGTCTACTTTGAAAAGAGAATATGCTGAAAACATAGTTATCTGTAATTAAAGTACAGTGAAAATACTGTAAAAAATGTGCTATGTATTCTAATGCCTACCCCCGAAGTTTATATTCATACAGCTGTAAAATAAGATTTAAATTTGAGCTATTAAAATTAGGCAATAACTTAATGGCAATAGAGCAGCAGTAAAACATGCAAAATCATTATAGCCAAATAAAACCTATACTTTAATTCTGGCTCAGTGAGAATGATCAGAAAATATTTACAGCCTTGCATTGCAATTTAGAGACTAAGTTCTCTTAACTTTAATTTTGTTTCTGAAACACAGATGTGAATGGTGGGGGGAGAATTGAAACTAGGAAGAGGGGTGTTCTAGCACCATCTCTATCAAGTTTTCCTAATAAAAATCCATTTGTCTCATGGTAAGGGGATGGAGGGAGAGATACAAATGTCTGTATCCATAAGGCAAACAACAGTAGAAGGGGTCACTTTTTTATGATACGATCCTTTTTGGGACAGAAAATAGTCCTTACGACTGTTGTGATGGCTGGGGAATGCTGTGAGGTATAGGACTTTTTCTGTCTGAACTTGTATAGGATTGCACTCTTACTCAGGGAGATAACATAGAAGGAAAGAGTTAACACTTATCTGCTGTCAACAGTTTGGATAAACTGTCATAGATCTCCTGGGTAATGTGTAATTTAGTCCTTGTGTCACATGTTCTATAGAATACAGATGGATTCTTGCTATCCTAAGTATAAGCTGATATTGTCAAACATTTACTGCATTTAGAAGGAGGAAACTGACAAAACCGTCTGCTTAATTCTGCAGGTCACATCTAACACAGAAGAGTATCATGCATAGACTTCAAGAGACACAGTTCAGTTTATTGCATGAACTAAATGTAATGCCTCAGTTGCATTTATCTTGTACTCCAGTCCAGAGTTTCTAAGACAAAAAGTTAACAGAAGCAGCTGTACTAACACTGTTATCACAATAGTAAAAAGAATACATTTTTAAAGAATCAGAAAAGTATTTTGACTTATTACTTGGATACCTTCAGAAGCTTTGGAATGATATTATTCAGATAATCATTTATTATTCCAAAAACAACATGCAGCATGAGATGTTCATTATGAAAAAAACTATAATTGCATGGATTTATTTACATATTGTATATGATCCTGGGTTCAAAGGGTGACACTTTTATGTCAGTTTTATTTACATGTGCATTTTTTCCCCTAAGTGATAAAGGGAAATGGATGCCACATGTTTCCCAGCTGTTTTATTCTGACAGGGATATTAAGACTTAGCATAGCAAATGAATTCTGCCCAAGTCCTTGGAAAACAATTCTTTAGACACCGACAAGGTATCAACAATTAATTAATCATTCCTGGTACTATTATTTGCTTTTTTAGGAGGAATGAGTTTTTCATTTCCTAGTATAAATCTAAAATGTATGTTGGGACTAAACAAATGACTTCTGGTTTAGTACTGCCTGCCATGGCAAGCATGAGAATGTCACTATCCTTAGCTGAAGGCACAAAGTTTCTATATACCTTGAAGGAAACTAAGAAAATCCACTTTCTTCCCGTGACATTTTCCCTGAAGAAAAATGTAATAATTTGGAGACAAACTGTAATATTTACAGTATTGATTGATCTATCAGTTCTAAGCTACAGTCTATGCTTTAGATTCAGAATTAATATAAAATATTGATCTGCTCAGGCACAAAAGAAACTTAAATTTGTACAGCTGGAACATTTAATGGATTATATCCTGTCTTAATCTTGCTTAGAGCAAGCCCACTGAAATCAATGAAACTTAAGTTAGTTATGACTAACTTGTCCCATTTATTTCAATGGGTCTACTATAAGCAAGTCTAAGTCAGGATTCAACTGAATGTGTTCAGTTATTTCTTTGTTTTATTTGCTTTATTTAGATTTCATTTCTTGTTAGTGTGGAATTACAATATATCATTAACTTGATTTATTTTTTCAGCAAACATATGAAGTAGACTATGCTAAAGGATAGTGATTAACATAAAATAAATATTGTGGCTTCTTAAAGACTAACCCATTTATTAAGTCCTAAGCTTTCATGGGCTAGAGTCCACTTCCTCAGATGAACAGTTATCCTCAGTTGGCAGGTAAATTATACAGATGGAGATAGAGAAAAAAAGAAAGCAGTGAAATTTGATGATAATGAAATGCAAAAAATACAGTCATTGACAATTATGTTAAAGCTTAAATGTATGTAAAATGAGCACAGTGACCATTCACAAAAGCAGTAATTGATGATAATTGATGACTTGCTTAAGTCATCCAGTGAGCTTTATGAGTATGCCAATATAAGGAAGAGTTATAATTTGACTTAAACTCCAGCTATGCAAGAGGCCTTTCTGGGAGGGCTGGTGCCTTGCTTTCTGCACGGCTGTTTCTGTTTTACAAACCATGAATCTCTCAGGCCTAAACAATCTCATTGGCCCTTGGCTTGTTTCACTTCCTTTTTGTATGAACAGGCACCACTCACATTCCTTTGCCTATATAATTTCTTTCTACTTGCAGGGTTTATCTGTACGATGAGGCATTGCTCTGCCATTGTTCCTTGACCACAATCCTCCTCTTGTCCTCACTTGCTACTGTAACTGAGCCACCAAAGCTCCCAGTTCCTCCAACAGCTTAGCAGGGAAAAAGAACTCATTTGGTTAAGCTTTCCCCAAAGCTGCAACACCATGCTTCCAGAAACTTTGTCTTAAGGATTTCTCCTTATCACAAAGTACTTCAAGGTACAGGGGCTTCCCAAAGTGGACCTATCTTAATGTCTGTCCTCTCCCTATTTGTTTGGGCTGCTCACATGGAACTAATGTCCATTTTTTAAAAACAAGGGCAGGTGGGGGGGGTGTCCTGCTGTCTATTTTCCAAGGAATGAAAACCCACAAAGATGTAATTGTTCTTCAGGAACCCTGAACCTGCAATTAAGTGTTGAACTCATCCAAAGCAAAATGTTATTATAGTTTTGAAAAAGCTAGTGTTAACTAAAAAAAGCTTTCAGTCTGATCTTGTTCCTGTGAAGAAACCCAAAATGAGCAGCTAGATGTAAATTTGAACATACAAATTATGAAAGAGAAAAAAAATATTTACCCTGATCTAGCATGACTAATTCTTCTCAATCTTATCACTCATATTCAATATATATTATCAAAGAGTTAGAGTTTGAGGTGTCAGAGTCACCACCTTTTCCTGTTTATTTGCGTAATTTTCCTTCTTTCTACTTCTTGTACAGTGTTCTTGGGACTATGAAAGCAACTTAAGAGCCAGTGTGGTGTAGTGGTTAAGAGCATGGGACTGGGACTCAGACGATCTGGGTCCCGCTGGATGGCTGGATCCCGCTCAGCCATGGAGCCAACTGAGTGACTTTGGACCAGTCACAGACTCTCAGCCCAACCTACCTCACAGGGTTGTTGTTGTGGGGATAAGATGAAGGAGGATAATGATGTAAGCTGCCTTGAGCCCTTTGTAGGAAAAAGGCATGATAAAAATCAATCAATCAATAAAACTTGTTCTACCATCATGGGATGGGGAAATGCTTTAGGAAAGGTTGAAACATGGGAACATAGGAAGTTGCCTTATACAGATCAGCATCTAGCTCAGGATTGTTGACACTGACTGGCAGCCACACACCAGGGTTTCGAGCAGGAACTTGGGACCTTCTGTGTCCAAAGCAGGTGCTCTTCTACTGAGTCAATCACTAAAGTTATGCGCTTTTCATCAGGAAATAATACCAGACAGTTTTAAGTCTCAGCTCATTTTGCCCCTCCTCAAAGGGCAGCTTGAATGGAAACTGCCATTGTTACTTTTTTGATCTGAACCTGGTAAAGGCATGGATTGGGTTGGCAGGAGCCACACCCATGAGGGGACAGCAGGTATGGCTGCGCCCTTCCCCACAGTGCATTTGTTAAGTCATGTAGGGAAAACTATATAAAGTGTGTTTATGGGACTCTCTTGAGCTGCAAATATGGGATGATTTTTTGTTTTTTAGAAAAAATCTTGACAGCTTCAAAAAGCGCTCCAATTTTGATGATTTCTTCAATAAGGCACACAATACTGTATAAGGTATTCTCTGAATGGGTTTCAGTTGTTCTCACTGATGCCAAGGGATAACTAAATCTGTTTAAATATGCGGTGTAAAGCTGCTGTGAACACTGATTGATTGAGATTGCTCTAGGAAAGAGAAAGGACCCCTAAACAGGAGAACAATGTTTGTGCATAGCATTTGTAGACAGAATAGATAGCAGAGAACGACAACGAATATAACAAAGAGTTACACATGTAAGGCAATCTGACTTGAATTAAAAGTCAGCCTCCCAACCTCCAAATTTCCTCCCTAAGCCCCCCTCCTCAAAATCCCCTCTTTTCCATCCAGTACCAGTTTCTTGCCTGGTAAAAGTACTGTGCTGAGAGGGACACATATCAAGGCCCCAGCAGCCCTTTGTGAATGTAGCTTTCCCAAAGCCTACTGCAATGTCAGTTTGGAAAATTACATTTCTTACAGCCTCCAGGCAAGCTGCTACACAATGCGCCACGCTCCAAAAAGAGCACAGAGGCAGAGACCTCCTTCATTCGCCGGGGCTCTTTGCCACCACTGATGTGCTGCTGCCACTCTTGCAAGCCAAGGCCATGTTTTTAAAGGGAAGGGAAGGGAAGGGAAGGAAGAAGAATTTGGTCGTCTGGATTGAATGGGTGGAAGCTAACTGGAGGGTGGTGGCTAGACCAAGATCAATTCATATTGGCTCAGACTTATGTTATTTCCCAATAATTTAGGAAGTTAGTTGGTCTGTTTGTGAGACAAAGTGCCAAGTGGCTCACCCAGCTCTGATCTGCATCCTTGGGTCACAGTTTAGTATGTTCTCACCCTAACTAGTATTCAAACCTATAGATAGAAATCAGAAATGTGTAAGGTTAAATTGTGTGTGTGTGTGTGTGTGTGTGTGTGTGTGTGTGAGAGAGAGAGAGAGAGAGAGAGAGAGAGAGAGAGAGAGAGAGAGAGAGAGAGAGAGAATGGTGGCAACACTTCTTTCTTCTACATCAGTTTAACTCTTTAATTTAATCATAGTTGCTGACTAAAAAAATCAATGAAACTGCTTTAGTTCCCTGCAACTTCTGCTTATTCTCTTGCACCAGGATGCGCAGGAACAATACTTTCCTCACTATTGCCAGAAATAAAATATGGGTAGGGAGACTCAGAGATGAGAAGGGAGAAGGATATTATTTCCCCTTTATTCCCCTGTGTGACTGAGTAAGGGGATGTGGCAATTTAGTCATTAATGACTGTGGCAGGAGAATGCTATAGCTCAGTTATAAGCAATGGTAATTTTCTGCTATGTGTAAGATGATACAGAAATCAAATACTTGCCAAAGGCTGACATGGATCTTAAGATCTGCTTCAAATGTCTATTAAAGGCATTTCAGATTCAAAAGTATTAATGAAACAACCATTTGATACAAGCATAATAAATTTTTGAAATGCAATGGAGCTATGTTATTCTCACCAGTACAATTTGCTCCACACTGAAAACAGAAACAAAAGAGCCTTAATCCGATTTACAAAGTGAAAAACAACACTGAACGCACTTTTTGTCAGTAGGGGGGGAAAGGTCTCCAGCTGGTTCTCATCTGTGTGCCATGACTCTTCATTTAGTTTACACTATTAAACTCCAAAACATCGCTTTCATCTTAACTGTTACAGTATGCCTGAGAGTAGATTCTATCTTGTAGCATCCTTGACAGAATTTCAGAATTTGGCAAAACATCATGCCTCAAACTGGTCATGACCATATGGGTAGTAAATGTATCCAACATTTTTTCATTGGCGCCTACATCATTATGTCTTGTCACTAATGGTTTCTCGGGTTTTTCAGTAAATTGTTGCATATACTGTGGTTTGGAGCTGCTGAAATTAAACCCTGCCTTTATCTGTATACCACCAGATCCTTTTATGGAACTTTTTGTTGCTGCTGTTGCTAATGACCTAACATCTTAAGGAGGAAAAAATGCAGCGGAAAAAACAGTGAGGGTGGGAGACTCATTGTTACTAGGACGTTATCACACAATGATGAAGCTGGAAAGTTAAAAATCTGCTATTGTGCTCAACCGAACAACAATGGCATATAAAAGTGAGGATGGCAGACCAGACCACGAGCAAAGAGCATACCTGTTCTGTCTTCATTTTGTGACTCGCACTTCCTACGTAATTCTGGGATAGTCTTGAGGGATGTTACTGAATACTGGAAAATAAAACCATATTCATAAGCTAAGCAGCACAAAATCCAAGCACATTACTTAGATTCCTGAATCCAATGCTGCAATATATTACTCAGTGCTTTGCTAGAGAGTTTAGAAAAGAGTTGCTACACAGGTAAATGCCCTATATTTCCATGGTAATAGAGTAATACCATGTCAGGAACATGCATTCTGCTGTTAGTGGAAGAGAAAGAAACCACCCAACTTATGTTTCAGCTCCATCCAACCCATGAAGGCCGGCAGTTTAGACATCTGGTTTGTCCAAAATGGAGGCCAACCTTAGTTCCAGGAATGAGATGCTGTGAAAGCTACTGTGGTGCAGTAAAAGTAGCAGTCTCATCTCTTATAGGTCGATATCCAAGATATTCATGTCCCCCTCCTGCAACTTCCCTACACTTTACCAAATCTCCTTCAGAGCATCTCCCAACCCTCTAGAACAGCTTTGGAAGGCTGCTGGGGAAGGTAAATCCTCTCCACTGGAACGGTTCATTCTGCTGGCAGACAGACACAGCTGAATACTGTTTTTGCACATGTGGATTCATCTATCAGGAAGAAATAGGTTTGTCATGAAATACTACCATGCACAGATTACCAATAAATAATCTGTAATAGCACTTCTAGTGTAGCGAATAAGCTTGTAACAGCGGTTTTCTAGGCCAAACAAGGCAAAACGGGGACTCATATTCTTTAGTCAAGCACAGTATGAAGAAGTAGCATCCATATCACAAAATTCTGTTTCACGCTTATTCCTAATCAGAGTAACCTCTTTGAATTATCATCTAAATGTCAACCATTCAAAACTTCATGAAAGGACAAGTTAAAGGATCCAGTTAACATGTGGCTAAACTGCATTTGGCAACATTGTAAATGCAAGGATATGGCCTGATGTATTTTACAAATTCCAGATTACCAGTTACACAGTGGTACCTCCGCTCATGAATGCCTCAGTTCATGACCAAATCGGGTTGCGAACAAAAATTTCATAAAAATTTTGACTCAAGTTGCAAACTCCACATTGGGTGGCGACCGTGATCACGCACTCCCCCGAGTGCGGAGATGGCCACGATCATGCTGGGTGCAAGGGGGGCAGATGGCCAAGATCGCGCCTGTCTTTCCTGGATGAGCGCAACTGCAATCTTGGCCATCTCCCCCCCATGTGTCCACATTCGCGCCCATCTCCTCCCCCCCTCTACAGCGTGCTGGGATGACAGGCGTGTGCAGGGATGACGGGCTCTATCACAGTCATGCAGGGAGGGGGGCGGGGAGATGACTGCACTCATGCTTGGGGTGGGGGGAGACATAGCTGCGATCTTTGTTGTTCTTTGTCACTTTGCTTCACATTTTCCTGATTAAAAAAAAAAAATAGTTACAGAACTATTAACCTTATTTACATTGAACCTTATAGGAAAATTTAACTTGGCTCATGACCCATTTGGGTCATGACCAGAGTCCTGAAATGGATTTAAGTTCATGAGCCAAGGTACCACTGTACTTTTTATGGATCTTGATTTTGCAGTGTAGAATAAATTTTGATCCTTCCATCAGACCTCATATAGAATACTGTGTTGAAAGAGTGGGTGGGGGGAGGTCCAGAGGAGAGCAACAAAAATGATCCAGGGTAAGGAAACACTGTCCTATGAGGAGAGACTGAGAGAACTGGGCATGCTCAGCCTTCAGAAGAGAAGACTAAGGAGGGACATGATATCACTGTATAAGTGCTTCAGAGGCTGTTACAAAGAGAAAGATCAAGATCTCTTCTTGCTCATACCAGACTGCAGGACATGGAATAATCAACTAAAGTTGTGACACCAGATTCAGACTAGATTATCAGGAAAGGTTTGCACACTGTCAAAGCATTACAACAGTAGAGCTAGTTGCCTAGAGAGGTTGTGGGTTCTCCCACACTACAGACATTCAGAAAGAAACTGGACGGCCATCTGAGTAGGATGGTTTAAACTGATGTCCTGCAACAGCAGGGGTTTGGACCTGATGGCCTTCTTGACCCCTTCCAACTCTACTATTCTACAATCTTTTTAATGGTGGCATGCTTCACCAACAGCTTCAACATTTTACTATATATAAAAACATTCCCTACAATGCTAGCATCCTACAGACATTGTTCCACTACGCCATTATTCCACACAGGAAATTAAGCCACTTTGTCAAGGCGTAAGCATTATTACAGCAAACTGTTCTTACAGCTTTGCCGCAAGGACACACCTGACATTCATTCCGAAGTAAGCAGCAATGTTTTTTTCCAGAAATTGGTGGAAAACTTTCATTGCCCACATGATCATACACTGAAAAAGACACCCCTCAGCAGAAAAGTCAATTTACAAGGCAATTCCATACACAATTAAATTGGGTTTCAGATACATTGCTGCTATATGCAATCTATGTTCGAATCAGGAGGGCAGAGGAAAACATACAAGCAGAAAATACCAAAAAGCAGGAAAACAACAGATGATCAGGACACATTTTTTGTTCTCTCCCATAATGCTAGAAGCTGGGTTCATCGTCAGCATTCTTTGTCCTCATGAAGCATCACTTCCCAGGCAGTGAGAGGAATATGGTTGCCTGCAGGATCTGGATGGAGGACCAGCACTGAAAAGAGTGGCAGAATGGACACACAAGCTGCTCTGCCCCTTGTTAAAGTAACACCCCCCACACACACTATAGTAAGAATATTTCCTCGCTCAGAGAATTGCTTTGCAAATGACACCTCAATTTCACAAGCAGAAAGTGGGCCTGCAAAGTTGATTTTTAGTGCAGCTTTAAAACAATTCATCATGGGATGGGCATTTATTGTCTCAGGAGTCCTATCTGCAACATCAAAGGTACTAGGACAGGGAGAGGAACCTACACTGCCCAGGAGAACCTCATCCAGCTCCCCTGCTGGCTTATCTCCAATCAAAGATTTAAGAGAAGGGATTTCTCATCTTCCCTTCCACACTGCAGGGAGGTTTTTCAAAAGGACATGCATTAAAGCCTGGCTGCAGCATGGGGGCATTTACATGGGCAGGCATGGGTTAGTCCAGCCCTTGCCAGAACTACACACTTCCGAAATTTTCCTAATCTTTCACTGAAGTCAGGTTTGTAAACGCCTTACTGCCATGTGAGACATGCTTTATATGCAGCACCATTCTTATTTGAATCTCTGTAGGGACCCCCCCCCCCCCCCCATGAACATCTGGGTTAATCAGGTAAAGTGCAGACCAAGACACCAGACCCTGCTTGGATCAACCAGCCCTTTTGGCCCATTCCTTCCCTTGGCAATCCATGTGAATCCTTGCTATTTTATCTCATAGGCTGACTGCTGTGCAGCATCTAATCATCACTCATTGCTGTCCCCTTCTCATCTCTTCCATTCTTCAACTGTTTCTCAGTTGAATCGCTTTTTCAATCAGCTACGTTTAGCTTAATCAAGTACCATTATTTCCCAGATTCAAGCGATCGATCTCTTTCTTCTACCACCATTCCAAGGCTAGCCCCACAGCCATTGTACCCTTTGTAATCCTTCTTTTCAAGTTTATACTTACCCTTGATTTTAGTGTATATGTATTTCTTCATACTGTGTGAATATACCTGCTGTATATACCTCTCAAATCTCCTCAGCTTTGCTTGTCTTTCAACCCTGCTCCTTATGATTTTCCCCTAACAGTTTTCTCACTTTAATCTGGCAACTGGCTCATATTTTCAGGATTGCAGTTCTCTGCCCTCAGCTTGAACTGCCTTTGTTGCTTTATGCTCCTAGAGAGGATGATACAGTCTTGTGAATCTAGATAGAACTTTACTCCCTGGTGAAATATCCCCTGAATCAAGAGCTTGATATCATCCCAGATGCAGCCCCCTGTGACTTCCTTGTGTATCCCTTTGGTGCCTTGCAGGAGCCGTTATCACCTATATGAACTGAAGGATCTGGATCTGAATGTGTTGGTCAAGCAAGAGGTTTGGGATGTTGTCTGCAGGTTACTAAGAGGGCTCTTGTAAATTTTAACCATTTAATTAGCCTCGCTTTCATAACTTTTTAGTGAAATTCATTTCCTTGCTTCCTCTTCCAGCTCCCTTGCTTCTAGCTGTGTTTGTTAGTTTCCTCAAGGTAGAAGGTACTAAGCAGAGGTTCTGTTTTTAATGTTCTCCATTTTAAATCCTATTTTGCAACCAAATTGTGGGGACTCTGAATTCCTAATTCTAGCTAAGCCTGTGTTTGAACTTTCCATCATTTCTTACCCAAAGGCCTTTCTTTGGGATGTTTATAAATAATTTCGTTATCTACAACCCATTCTGGATTCTTAATTACCACTGAAACTTTCTTTTCTCTGATCAGCTTCTGATTTGAGTTAAAAGCTGTTCAAATTAAGGGAGTACATGACAGAGGGCAGTGGGAAGAATTTGGTGCTTGGTAAAGACCTTCAAGGATGAGGATTCCCCATGGATCATATTCTACCCATGGGACCATAGTTCCCCTACCCTGCTTTAAAGATGTGAATGGCTTCAGACCTAGTTACTTGCAACACTGCCTTCTACATCTTTAGTATTTGAAATTTAAGGTCTTTTTCAAAGGCCCTGCTCTGGTGTCACCATAAAATGAGATTAAGTAGGTCACTATGAGGGAAAAGTCCTTTTCAGTAGTGGCACTGCAGTTTATGAAATTAATTTTCCAGATAGGTACCATCTTTGCTGTCTTTCTGGCATCAAGTAAAAACCTTTTCTTTGACCCATACCTTTGATATAATTTATATATTTTAATCTGTTTTTAACTGGGTTCTAGTTTGTATTGTTTATACTGTATTTTAATACTGTATTTTTGTGAGCTGGATAGAGAAGTACTGTTTGTAGATATATAAAGGCAGAACTAAGTAACTAGGTAAAAGAATTATAATATATTCTTGAATTGGGACCAGGACTTAGAGCAGTAGATAATGTGTGGACTTACAGATGCCACTGAGACTTGTATTTCTGGGCTTGGAAACAGATGTCTCATAATCCTTAGATCAAATATAAGGTGATCATTACAACTCCTTAATTCTCCTGTGGGTTAGAATTTCACCTGCTAAAGACTGCCTCTTCTGTCTTCCTCACTCCAAACCCTTTTTCCCATTGTTTATACCCCAGTTATCTGGCTGCTGGCATTCCAGCATGTTGGAAAGTAAAGAAATGGAAGGAAGGACGGACGGACGGACAGAAGGAAAGAAGGAAGGGCCTCCCACCTCCAACCTGGTGTACTGTTATGAACCATGCCAGATCACAAGTAGCCTCTGAAAAGTCTAGCTTTCCTGAGCCATCCGTGAGGACTGGATATGGAAGCAGTCCTTGGGGACGCTACAGTTTTTGTGGGCTACACTGTACGTGCTAGGTGCAGAGTCTTCATTCCCTGCCTGCCTTCCACTTACTGTTACTACTGGAATGCTGGCAGAAGATAGATATGTACAGTGCCATTTGGTGGGTAGGAAGAAGGGAGTGGACCAGGTTGGTTTCAGTCTGAATTCAGCTTGGACATTAGCTCAGCATTTTTGCCCTTTTGGGGGGAAATTGCTTGGCTTAGTGATCTAATTCAAGCATGATAGTGGGATGGAAAGTTTACTCATCACAAGCTGGGCTTGGAGAAAACCCAAGATAAATTAGATCAATTCCTATCAACTGTAACAGAGGGGAAAGCATAAGCAACCTATAACAGCCAGAGGTCTCCAAAGTTATTCATACTAGAACGTAATCCTAGCCTCAAACCTGACCAGTTCTGGCTGCTTACAACAAGGTGGCTTTTGTGGTGTATCTTTCTGCATTTTCATCCCTCAGGTTCAGGACTTCCATTAGGCTTGACTCATGACATGAGTATCTCAAAACTCTGCTTGTTTAAAAATGAATAAAACCAGTGTAGCAATTGTATATATAAATGTACGTTGGGTAACTTACATGATAGAGAGTAATTTATTCAGCTTTCTGATATAATTATGGATATTCTACCAAAGTTGTAAATCACTTTGTCAATTATGTTACTAATCAACGATTTAAGGATAAACCTCTTGTATTGCAAAATATTAGGATTCTTTTGAAATTTACAAAAAGATTGCCCCTACCTGCAGATTTGCATATGTCAGTTGTGGTATAAACAAAGCAATTAATGCATTTTGATATTTGGTCAGTGAAAAAGTTATAACAGAAAGAGAAGCAAAAGGTCTCCACAGAAGACACAAACTTCTCAAAGCCAGGCGGTGCAGTTTAAACTGTTACACAATTGGCAATTTGGTTAGGAATACACATTTATACTCAATTGCTGCGTGTTCTGTTAGGCCAACATTTTTCTCTGTATATTATTTCCTCTTTCTGGGATGACAAACCATTCCATCGTAATAGTATTAAAATATATTTCATCCCTATTAAACATGCTATAAATTTGATTGGTCTTTTAATGGCGTGTTTGATTGCATTAGCAGATTTCCTCCTGCTCAACTCTTGTCTGAGGTATGAATACTTAAAATTGTTGCTTTCTGTCAATACAATGAACAGAATTTTAGCTGAAGAAAATTATTAAGCTGCCAAGAGGGCATGTTACTGCTTTCCCAGGCTATTAACAGCTCTTCTCTTCCTTTCATTTCCTTATACTTTTCCATGGACAGTGGCTACTGAGCCAGCATGTTGTTCCATTCCAAGTCTTACTTTGCTCTGTCTGTTATGTCCTATTATTGAAACATATTATCCCTTTGTAGGCATTGGTTGAGTAAAGTAGACATCTGAGGAGGAGTACACTAGCTTTTTCTTCCTCATGCTTTTCCATTGTCCTCCCTCAGTGGTAGGTGAGTTTCTGAGGTGGAGAGGCTTGTATTCCTGGATTATGAATGCTGATTTTTCAGTGTCCTAAATCACAGAGCTTTCATGGACACAGAATGTTCTCCTCTTTAGAAACTGACATGGGCAAGGAGGAGCAGAGCAAGCAGAAATCTCTCTTATTTACTGAAATGCAGATTGCGCAAGTAGGACTTTGTATCCTCATTGACGTAGAGACTGTAGTAGAGTTTGTTATATCACCACAGAAGAAATAAGCAACAATCCCAATATATAACAAGGTCTAGGCACAGTGACATGGTCAGTTTTGGTTATCGTTTCGCAGACCCACCTGCTAGTTGTTTAGTGCCAGCGGTGGTCTAGATGTTGCAGCCAGTCTGGCCTAGCATCCATCTGGCACAGCCTAACCAAATTCATTTACTGATTTCAGTGGGAGGGTTATCTATATGCTCTGTGCTAGACTATGCCCTGATCATTCATGCTTGCTTGATGGGAGCAAATTAAACTTAGAACTTGGGAGCAAAATTGCAACAGTGAAGCAGCAGAATCTAGCAAGAGCCAGCACACTTAATTGGATTACCACTTATGAAACACTTTAAAAAAATGCATCATCCCTGCCCTCCGCAAAAAAAGATAGAATTATATAAAATAAGCACACGCTAACTTATATGTATAGATAGAAATTTAGAGTTTATTTCAACAATTTAAATAGAAATGCAGAACACCTTGCTATAGTGAGGAAGACTGTGACGAGGTAACCTTTGTGCTTGCTCTGTCTGCTGTTCAGTGTTTCACCCTTGATGGTTGAAATTAAGGCTCCCTCTGCTCTCCCTTGGTTCATTATTTTTGAATCAGACCTGGAGCAAGCAGTTCTTCAAATAGAGAATGCCTTCAAATAGAGGATTTTCCTTTCTAAAGTAGGTGAGACTGTGCTATTTCCCTGCAAATGCCTAAATTTGGAACCTTCAGATAGACTATGAAACAGGTACGTCAGAATAAACTTAAGTGACTCAAAAAGAAGTCCATTCTTTACATATGGTAGCATATATTTCATTTTCAGGATTCTGTTCATGATTGCAATATGGGATATTTGTTACTTTATATTTTATCGTATCTAGTTTAAATGCTGTTGGAACTTTGTCACTAAGATCTTTTTTCAAAAGAGGCAAAATTTTCCCTTCAACTTCATCATATGACTGAATTCACTGGAAGTCAATCTTACCTGTGACAATGCAAGTTGTTAATGAAGGATAATACTTTTCATATAAATAGAGCAATTTCTTTAATTCAGAATGGTCAGTTACATTTTACAGCACTTAATATTAATGTGAAAAAATTGTTCCACCCATTTCTGAAACTGACAGTAAAGTTCATCTTTGAGGCACAAGGGGAAAGGCAAGAAGAGGTTACATCTTTGTTTTATGTGGCTATAAAATTGGGAGTAGAAATAGTTCTTGGGATATGTCCCTATACCCTGTAGTGATAAAGGCACAATTACCTGGAATATATTATTCTTTGTGGATTGGATCACTGTCGAATGAATTTGCAATCCCTGTTTTACCCTCCCTTCATTAAAAGTCTATATACAGATAGTAATAGATTAAGATCCAATTTAAGAGAAAAAGCCTTCTGAATTTCTTAAACATAAACAGGGGCAGAATAAAAACCTAAGTTCAGCACTCATATGTCTGATTCCCTCACTAATTGGGCATTTAACACATATTTGGTTTGGAGCTTTTATTGGTATTCATAAAATAAAATAACCTATAGTCAAGATCTCATTAGGGACATTGAAATAAGCTGCATCATTAGTTCCTGTAAGAATTGCAAAGTATGCACCATAGAATGATAGCATTTTAATAATGGCATTGCAATTGATTACTGTATTCAGATTCTCCAGGCGAATTGCTGGCTTAAATGGATTCTTAACTTCCCTTAGAGAGCTACAATAAGTTCTTGGACCTATTAACTTTTGTGGATTCCCAAAAGTGTTTTGAAATAGGAGGACATAAAACAGGGAAACATAACAGCAGGTGACTATATAGAGGTGTTCTTTATTCAGAGCAAAACTCCATTTTTTACTTATTTTTTTTCCTTTTCTGGAAATCACAGTAATAAAAAACATAAACATAGTCATATGAAGATGTTCTCATTCTCTTCCCTCATAGCAACCAGCCCAGTATGTTAGGTGAGTTTGCAATCAGGACATGCTATGCTGGTTGTCTGTGTTTCAGGATTCTTGAAATAGGTGGAAGTGTGGTTGGATTACTGCATATTTCGGTGTATGACTTGCTGGTGACTTCTCAGGACTGGACTACTGGATATAGTAAAACCCCTGGATTTTAGCCAGGCACGACAGAAGAGCACCCACCAGGCTCACCAGGAGTTTTAATCATATTTAAGGTGCGTTTTTAAGGACATCATCCTATGTATGTTTAGCTAGAAACAAGTCCAACAACCCTCAGTACTCCTCTAACTAGCTAACCATGGTGCTTGAGGAACACTGGCAGTTGTGTGACTTTTTCCTGTCTCGATTTGCAAAGGATTGCCCCTTCGTCTTGTATGCATTCATTTCAGGACAAGCACTATTCTACCAATCAATGCCACAGCTCAGTTTCCTATTTCCTTAACTGAACTGTAATCCAGGTTAACAGCGATAGCGACTGCCCATGGACTCTCATGTAGTCCTGCACCCCTGGAGATGCAGTGATTTCATTTCACAATTCTACTTAGTGACAGGATTGCTGTCTTTTCAGGAAAGTATTTGGTTCTGGGGGCTACAATTTCAGTTCCATACTGTTGTAATGAACTATAGGGCAGGCTGCACTTAATACTGATTCCAGCTGGATATCATGGGTCACCCAGTACACTGGTTCCTCAGCATCTCCCCTGATTTTCTGCAGACTTCTGAACACAATGTAACAGGATGTTTTTAATCGAGGAAGTATTAACAGTCAGGAGCCAACAGACCTTTCATATCTCCTCTTTTTTCACTGCATCCATAAGTGCTTTCTTGTTTATGTTATTCACAAGCAAAACTTTTCTTGTATTACCACTGTGAAGAGTGGGATAGTAAAGATTTAAATAAATACATAAAACTCAAGTCAAAACTGAACAGCAGCTGACCCACAAAAATGCAGCACTTTCTTAAGAACTTTTATTTTGACTGATTCTGAATGGCTGAGACCAATGGTGCTTCCAGATTTGGCTTGAGTTATATTCACAGAATTTTCACAAGTTGCTGTGTTCAGTTTGTACCCTTCATGTTTCCCACCCTTTCATCTCCTTTTGTAACTAGAAAAATCCCACTAAGGAGGAAAGGGCAGAATAGTTACACAATGCCTTTGACTGGTAATCCTAGAAGGGCATCTTTCTGAAACCACCCTAGGTACCAGAGCACATGGTATGTGCTAGCAGTTCCCATTAGAAATGTTCATATTTTAATGTCCACCAACCCAGTACTCTCCAGATTTTGGAATTTCAGCTCCCATTAGTCCGAGCCAGCATGGCCAATGATCTGGAATGCTGGCAGTAGTAATCCAAAACATCTAGAGAAGACTGTTTTGGGGAAGGCTTCTGTAAACACATCTGCAATCAGGAGAAGTGCTCCCCACATGGACCGCAGCTGTTGCAATGTCAGTCCCATTGCTGAAAACAAGGGACAGAGACACAAAGACTCATGGATGGGTTTTTGCTGTGCAGCAGATTATGGCTGGAAAAGGGGATCAGTGACCAGAGGAAACTATTCTGTTCCCACAGTAAGGCTGTGATGATGTATCATCCAGTTCTGATCTTGAGCAGGAACTGGAATTTCAGAATGTTCTTAATTTTCTGAGTGTAATTATGATGAATTTGAAACCATACTATGGATGACTACAATTTTGCTTTCATGTTTTCAGCTGCTTAGGAGGGAGGACTCCTTCAAGTCTCTCTTTCAAAGATGCTGTAGTTTCTTTCTTTTTAAAGCAATTCTACCCCATCCTGTCAGTCATTTGGGGAAAAAGCTGGAGCAATTAGGCCTAAAAAAACCCCAGCAGAAATACTACCTTTTATAAAGCGGAGAAGTAAAAAAGAAGAATCTTATACTTACAGATATATCATCACTAAAGTCTATTTCATCCAAATCTAGATATTCAGGGGCTTCCATTATTCTGCTATGCACATCTTCATTGGCTTAGTTGGATAATAAATGTTCTATTTAAAGAAGAAAAATGAAGGACAAGAATTAACACAGCGTACTTAAAAGCATTCCTCAATTTGATTCAAAATGAGCTAGCTATTTACTAGGATTCCTGGTGAGCATTCTCACTAGGCATCCAGAAAAGGTTAATCTGCTTTCTAAAAATTCTGTCCTGCTCACTAGAGTGGCACATTTTACACTGTTATCTTCTGTAATTTGTTCCCAGTACTAACTGTGGGGAGTCTTATTTGGAATTCATCCATTCCTCTTTCCCAAAGCAATCATAACAGAGAATAAGAAAAGTATGGGGGACAGGAACTACACATGTGCAACAAACCATCAAGAGAATGGATCCTAACATGGTATCTAAGCTGTAACAGTCTTTTTAGTTTTGATTCCATGTTTTATCAAAGAGAATCTCTGGTTCCCAGTGATTTTTCCCCAGGTTTCATTCATTTCTTATCCTTCTGGACGCTAATCACAACTCCACTGTGCAACTGCACAGGACAGTGGGAAGTTCCCAAACCCTGGGAGCAGGAGAGCTGTGTAATCCCTGAGTGAATGTGCCAAAGCTCAGATGGAGTATTGTTATATATTCTGTGCAAGCCAGTTTTCCAGCCCTGAGGGTTGGGAAGGGGAAGGAAGGGGGCAGGGCTCTTACTAGCCACATGCTGGGGGGAAAGCAGCTTGCAGAGAATACATATTAAGGAACTGTCTAAGCTTTCGCTCATTCCATTCAGGGAACTTTCTGAAGCTTGGTCAAATGCCCAGGGAATGCCCAGAGATTTTCTTCTCAAGGCCCAGTGTTGCCTGAGCTATTCTTGGTGCACTAGCTTGGGAACCACATGGTTATCTGGAATGTGAGCATTTAGGGGCTTTTGCCCAGCTCCGCTCAAACTGTGATTAGCATCAAGTATTTGGATAATAGACTAAACGGGCTGCTTGGCTGGGCGTTCTGTACACAACATCTCATTTACAACAATCAATGAGACTTTATTCACAGCTGGGGACTCATAAAAGACTATCTATGCATTAAACAAGTTCTGCAAGCGTTTCCATGCATGTGCCTCTAAAGTAGCATGGCCAGCCAGAATACTGAGCATGCATGTACTAAACCAGAGGGAAACATCTGGGGGAAATGGCACCTGATTTGTAATACACAAGAGCATGACCAATTGGGAAAATTCATACTTCTCAACAGGCAATTATGAACTTTGGATACATCATGACTCAAAGGATCTAAACACAAAAATGTGAACAAGTCCCAAAGAACAAATGCAATATTCATCTCAAAAAAGAACTGTCAGTCCTACTTAAATTTAATTCTTCTGTATTCACTATACATTGAAGGATGAGCATTTCCATATCTAAAGAGGAAGCTTAGATTCTTGTATTAAAATTGTTCTACTTTTATAGAACAGTTCAAAGGCTACCCATGACAAGCTAACCACTTAATAATAACTGCCTGTTATTAGTCATAATATGCTGCTGTGCTTGCTTACTATCAGTATAATTCAGCCAGTTATGTATTTTTAATTCTCACTGATTTCAGTGAAACAGTTACAGACATGTCAAATTTCTTCCAGTTGGATTTAAAATTGCCTCATTTTGGCTGGACCATGGCCTGTGTGTTTTATTCCCATCTATCCCTATGGCCCTGTATATTATCCAAAACAGCCTCATTAAAAATGCAGAATGCCAAGGTTCTCATGACATCTTTGGTGCATTTAACTGTTGCTTAGTAGTGGAGATTTTGTAGACAAGACTGTAGAATCACTACCAGGTGGATAATAAGGGCATAAGAGCCAGGAGATAGCAATCCTTATTGTCTGTAGGAAGAGAATCCTTCTTATATTCTCAGGGCTTTTACTTAGCAGTTGTGTACAAAATGGGTATCTGAGAGAGGATATCTGAGAGGGCCTTCTTTACCAATCTGCAGGTTGCTGAGGCCATCGGAGGATATCCTCCTGGTGGTACCACACAGACTCATGACCTGATTGAAGTTTCTGAAGTTCCATTTCTGTGAAACTGCCTTTCTGTGGAGATCAAGCAGGTACCACTGCTGTGGTGTTTTCAGTGCCTGCCAAAGACATCTTCGTTCTGAGAAGCCTTTCTTGCTGACCAGCCACAATTTTAATGGCATCCTATTTTTAATACAGTGTTTTTACTCCTTTATCTGCTTAACATTCTTACTGTTTACTGCTCTAGAATCTGCCTTGATATGCAGTGGCATGCAAATACTTTAAGTAAATTAAGAGGGGTTTCTCCCTCCCAGTTGAAGAATTATTACATCTTTTCTGCATTTGATAACATCAGAGGGGGGAATGAATAATGCATAGCCGTAGTGCTAAAGAGAGCCAAGGCAGGCACCCTGACTCCAGCGAGCATGCTGAATGGTGCGCTCCCACTCAGATGCATATGCGGCACAAACATGAAAAGCCAGTCAGATCTAATCACAGTGTGAGACTTAAAGGGCGGGTGGAGAAATAACAAAAGCATGCAGTGCACAAGACTTTTATTAAGAACACGACTGGAGCCTCATGGTTCATACTTGCAAGAGCCACACATATGGCTTGGTGAGTTACTTGTTTTTAACGGGTTTTCCATGCATCATTAAGAGAGGCAGGAAGCAGACACCAATTCTTTGGAAGGCTTCATCTGATGGCTTCTTGTGCCTCTTTGCTATTTTGAAGGCTGTAATAGTGGCAGCATGGTTGCCACTATAAAGGCTTTTGTTTTGCCTTACTTGTTGTAGAAAGAAGTCTATCGCTCCAAACATACATTGTTTGCATTGCTTTCTCAGTACTTAATAGCTATTCCTACACCTTTTTTTCAGCATGGGAAAGAAATGGTTTAGAACCACAAGTATTGTACATGCTTTGCTCCTGCCATCTGCCATTCTCTATTTGTATGAATTTGAGGCAAGTGAATGAAAATTTAGTTTCAGGACTGCATGCCAATTCTATTTCTTCCTTTTCCAATTTCCTTCATTTTTCAACATTGACAACTCTGCTTGAACTTAGTAAATCACAATCTGAAAGATTTCCTAGTAAGTTCTGTATCTCAAGTTGTACCAGTTAAGATTTAACTGGGCTTTTCTGAGCCTGCTAGTACAGAAATTGCCTCCCACCCCACAAAAAAAATCTAATGAAGGCATATAAAGAGTAACGGAATGAAATGCATGGCAGCATACAGCAAGTGTGTCGAGATGTAACCCTAAAACATGGTTTAGTGTTGTGTGCAGGATCTCTGGGCTGATGAGCGACCTACTTCCCTTTTCTGATGTGGCCATGAGAAGATATGAATTTGTTGTTTCTGTTTTTAACTAGCTGCAACTAATCATTATGACCAAACTGGACAAACTGCGTAGTCTTAACTGTAATTTGGACCATGGGTGCAGAACCAAATCTAGCTGGCTCCCAGATGGCCACAGATCCGTTCCCTGGCCATACCCGCTTCTCCCAAATGTTGGTCTTTTTAGTATTTTGGCATCCCACCTTTTGCCTTCTGCACCAGTCAGCTCTAGACTGCAATCCTTGAAAGCTTCTCCAACATGGAATTTGGTCCTTGGAGTGAAAGATGTTCTTTCTACATACCTGGATTAGGGGAAACAGGACAACTTCAGGACAGGCTTTATGCCTCTTGCTTGTTTCTCTAAGTCAAGGGTGGGAAAACTTCAGCTTTGAGGCTGAAAGCTAAATTCAGTTTCAGAGAAAATCTCAGGGATTACTTTCCACTGGTGGGTGGAACCAAATGGAAAGGGATGGGACTGAAAGGCAAAAGAGAGGGGGCAAAAATACGAAACACTGCTCCCTCCAGCAGCATATTAGAACTTACAGCTCTTACTTCCAGGAACTAGCCTTAGGGGAGGCATTTCAATCTTTTAGTGGGAAAAACACTACACAGAATTTGGGAAGAAAATGAGAGTTGTGCGACAGGAGTAGGGCTGTGTGACAATATCAGATGGCCAGTTTGAAACCCCAGCAGCCTAGATTTGGCCTCAGGAGTGAGAATCCCCATCCCTGCCCTAAACCATAGTTCAGACTTGACGAATAACCATGGTTATTTGGAAGAAAAACAATATAAAATGGAAAATGGAAGCAAATGCTTCTGAACTCCTCTCTGGGATTGTGCCAGAGAGAAATACACATGCTCAAGGCTTGGGTGCATAATATTAAACCACAGTTAACCATTGTGCCTGAACCTTATCTATATTCAATGTATTTATGCGTATGATCACTACCATTTCCACTCCTTTTTTGAGAATCAAAAAGATTGAGCCAGTGGAAAAAAATCTTTCATTACACGCTATGGCTTTGCTGCTCCACCATTTTTACAAGATTTCTATTCAATGACTGTGTGAACTAGCTGCAAAAATGATTTTCAGAAAGCTTAAATTTCCACAAACAATGTTCAGGAAGTTTATTATTAATTTAAAAGCTCTTGTAACAAAGGAAGTTTATTAGAACAAACATAAATCACTCTTAAGGCTGTTTTCGTCCTGTAATTGTGTATGATTTATGCTGCAAATGTTACAAAAGGCAATAGGAAATATGTTCAAGGAGCTAAACAAACACATGCAACAATGGAAAAGCAACATCTATGACTTTCTATAACTTGTTTTAAATCCCAGTTATTTGTTGAAATCACAATTCAAGGAAAACTTGAAAGGAAATGCAAGGTTTAGCCAACTTACTTGTTGGGAACTTCAAGAGCATAACCCACATTGGATGAACAGAAGTATAACTACACTGAACTCACCAGGAACATTGCTTCTGCTAAAATAATCAGATTTTCACTTAGTTTCAAATGGAGGCATTTTAGGTTTTCCTTGGAAGGCAAATATATTTGGGTAGTGGAGGTGGGGGCAAGATTTAAATCAAGGCTCAAAAGGATGCTTTCTTATACATTCCTGTTAAATGATTAAATGACATGTATTTTAAGAGCGTATATACTATGAGTACCTTTTCATAGTGTTACTAGAGATACAGGTGCTCTGGGTGTATCTTACACCATTTGAAAATGTAGCACTCCCACTTTTGAAAATGGTGCCCTGTCTTCACCCAAAGCCAGAAGAGTTCATTTTTTTTGCAGAAATTCTGGCTTCATTCTGACCAACACCACAATTGTTAGAAATTAATCCAAACAGCATAATTCTACTGGAGGGGAAGAATAGGTTGACAATCATAAGTTCATCAGAAATATTTGTGATAAGATACCAGTGGAGCTTTGAGTGTATCACTCTAACTCAGTGGTGATGGACCTATGGCACGTGTGCCACAGTGGGCATGCAGGGCCCTCTCTGTCAGCATGTGAGCCAAGTCACCCCAGCATCGCCCCAGCAGCCAAGCATTAGATAACAGCACACATAGGGGCCATGTGCATGCTCAGAAAGGAGGCGTGGCGCCAGGCAATGATGTCATGAGCTGCAACTCATTAGCTGCGACTCACACGAGCTTTCGCAGCTGGTCAGTGCGCTGCCAAGAATATATATATTCTTGGACTGGCTGTGAGTTGTTTTTTCTAAACTAAAACCTCAGTATTAAGGTTTCATTGAAGTGTTGGCACTTTGCAATAAATAAGTGGGTTTTGGGTTGCAGTTTTGGCATCTGGTCTCTGAAAGGTTCACCATCACTGCTCTGATAGTTCACAGGATGCAGAACTCATCTGAAAAGCACATGGCAACTCTTTATTGCTTTATTAGTTAGTTATGCACTCAGTTTATTTTATTGATATTTGCAAGGAAATGTATTTCCATTTTTTTAAAAACAAACAAGCAAACAAAATCAATGCAATATGGAATATTTTATTATTTTCCTAGCATAGCAAATTACAGCATAAAGTATATGGGTATTTATTTAAGACTTTGGAAAAAGTCACATTAATTACATTCTAAAGTAGAATGGAACAGATATCAAGTGTCCTTACATAGAAGTCATGATTTGGTTTGAAATCTGGGTCTTGGATGTTTCAGCACATATTGTAATATTTTGCTCTGCTTTGAATCATGAACATGGTCCTGCTCACTTTTGAAGAGACCAGATAGTGCAGATTCTCAATGGCACCAGACTCCATGCCAGTTGGAAGAGTCTGCTTCTAGGTTTCTGTCACCAAACAGATAGGAATATTTCCAAGGAAGAAGGAATCTAATTTACATAGGTGTCTTGTTTTTGCACTCTGCAGTGGAATTTCACACCTTGCAAATTATACATTCAATCCATTTTGGAGTTTCCTGACACTTTGTGTCAATGGATGAGGGAGCTGGAGGACTGAAAATGGTGCCTGGATCTCCTGCCCATAAATCAATACCCTTTACCATTTCAGGCTGTATGTGGAGGACATCTACACTTTCCCTGCTTCCTGCTTATGTGACCAAGGCAGGCAGTACAACCATGAGGCTTGCTGTACTTTGGTCACTAAAGTAAATGAGAACAGGGCTACTGTCAGAGGTAGGCATGGCTGGGGCACCAGCCAAGGGCTCCCCTTCCCATGGTAGATCACTGACATGATCTCCCTGGACTTGTTCCACCCATTCACAACCACAAGCCATTTGTTCACCTGTCTCCTGCTCTGATCCAGACAGTGCTGTTGGTAAGGAGGAGGAACAGTAGCTGCTGCTGCCAACTGACTTTCTGCATGTCAAGCAAGCAAGAGTTCCAGTTGTGAGCAAGAGGAAGAGGAACAGCAGCATCTGCTGACTATGGGAGAGAAGGGACAGATTCACAGAGGGGTAGGGCACTGCAGGTGTCCTTTCTAAGAGACCCCCAAGAGAATAATGGCTCTGAATGAGAATAATGATAGCTGCTGTAAGGAACACCAGGTTCAGTCCCTGGTTTGCACAGGCAGAATCTATACACCTTGCTCTTGACAAATGATGGAGTGGTGTGGGGAAGAGCTTTCAGTGTAGATGTAGAAACACACATAGCTCCAGTGCCAACACTGTCTTTTCGGTGCACCCAACAGATAATGTTTCAGAGAAGAATTCTGCTGGCTAAGCATATGGAGAAACAAAAGGCGAACTAGCTGATAAGGAAACTGGTATCTTCTCATCCTTACAACAGAAACACCTCATTTGTACTTTGTAGTTAATCAACATAAGAAGATAAGGGCTCACAGCTGAGTATCCTGAAGACAGAACTGTCAGGACTGATGGTGCAAAGTAGTAATATTTGAAATTCTTCAGGCAGTACATTAGAGTAAAGTAAGAAATCCAGAGAGAAGTAATAAGCAGTATTAACAACAGAATATATTTACATGCTCTGAGGACTTCAGTTTCAGTAGCATCATTCCCAATCCATATGCCACCATATGTTGTCTTCTTATGTTGCCAGACAAGGTGTGCTATTCGGAAACCAACTAGGAGCATAATTAGCAGTGGGAGAACATCGACAGCTACTAGAAATATTTTTCCATAAAAAATCTCTATCTTGTCATTTTTGTATTCAGTCTTGCATTCAGCATAAATTAAACTGCTAAATTCCTGGTAGGTTTCATTTTTCAAATTCAGCTGTCCAGTCTTTTGTACATATAGTAGAAGTGGGGAGCAAATTGCAATACCAGCAAACCAGAGAGCAAAAAGTAGTGACAAGTGATATTTCCGAAGGTTTCTGCTTGCCGCTTCAGCTGGAGGGTGTACCACTCGACACAATTTCAAACAGTAGAGTAACGCAAGATATAATGTGAACCATATGGCAAGAGTAGTAGTACAAGTTGTTGTGAACACGATAACTTTGCAGCCCACTGGCTCCAACCAAACACCAAACGCATAAACAGTCTTCAAGATGTTCACCACCAAGTTGTTTACAAGATGGACAAATGCAAGACTGAAAATAAGTGTGAATGAGGTTCTCAAATGTTCATTGATGCATCTCCACGTGCAGAAAATCAATAAGGTATTTCCAACGACACTACTGGAGATCATTACGACACAGGCAAATATTTCCAGTGCCCCATGATTGAGGTCCATGTTCTTCAGCGAATGTTCTTTAGCTGTTTTCCTTCTCCAGATCTATTCAATTCTTTAGAATCCTTGCACTTTAAAAGGCCTAGTAAAAATTCTTGCCAAATTCATAGGCATTTCATTCTCATAAAATGAATTTTCATATTATGTGTCATGTTGAAGAAAGATACAAACAATAATCGGTCTCTTCACAGAATGCAAAACTGAAAAACAAAACCAAGCTAATGTTGTTTAAGCCAATGATTTTTCATCATCTCTTGAGAAGCTGTCATTATGAACAATCACAAGGGAATTCTGTAATGAAAGGGTACCAACTTGTAGCAACAACCTGGAAACCTGTTGGCCTAAAAGCATCTCAGATGCAGAGCTCTTCACTGAACAACAGAGTTTTGATGTCTGTATCTCAACAGTAATATTTATAGAGATTTAATTTAAAAATAGCATTTTCATTGGCTATTCTGAAATGTAGCTCACATTAGATGAGTTAAAAAAAATAAAGATTAGACAAGCAATTACAGAAATTATATTTTCACTCTATGCTGACTAAAAATCCTATCTAAATAACATTTAATTACTAAAAATAAATTATATATATAAATTCTTTAAAATGGAACCAACTTACAAAATCATAGTCTACCTATTACAGATATTAAAAATTCACTATTTTATCTGCCTCTTTTGAAACACAACTGCACCACAGTCAAAACTGAGTATGGGTTTAGGCCAGTAGTGATGGACAATGTCAATGTGGTATGGGCTTTGTCTTCTTCCTCTTCATTTTCCTTTTTAAACAAATTATCAAAAAGATATGAGATAACTGTATTGTCTGGATAAGCAACCAAATTTGCACTCCATGAACACTGTTCAACTTCATTGATAATCTGAATGCTAATTCTTATACGGAATCAGAAAACAGATAAAGTGAACATGAATGGAATGCGCTCCCCAGAGAGGTCCGCCTGGCGCCGTCGTTATTTGTTTTTCGGCGCCAGGCTAAGACCTTTTTATTTAAGCAACATTTTAAATGCTAAATACAATTGAATTTTATCTGGCCAGGGCGGCTTATTTTATAATGCGTGTTTTAATTAAATTATTTTATATGGATTTTAACTTATTGTTTTATCGATGTTGTAAGCCGCCCCGAGGCTTCGGCGAATGGGGCGGCATAAAAACGTTTTAATAAATAAATAAATAAATAAAATTATATGTGGTAAAGCAAAAAGAGGCATCATTTGAATAACTTGTACAATCATGCATCACACATCTGATCAGTCTTTCACTATCACTGATATGTGTTGTGAATGGAACTAAAACTTGGCTTTGCATTATTTGTGAATGGTTACTATAGGCTGAACTATGGAATAATCAAGATCCTGGCTTCATATTCTCATTGGTAAGCAGAGTATAAACCACGGTGTTCTGTTTGGGTTGTCAT
Source organism: Varanus komodoensis (assembly GCF_004798865.1). Lineage (NCBI taxonomy): Eukaryota > Metazoa > Chordata > Lepidosauria > Squamata > Varanidae > Varanus > Varanus komodoensis. The sequence continues at coordinate 33,977,049 of NW_025336087.1, read as the reverse complement.
AGGACATTGTATTTTAAGTAAACTACAATCAAAATGCCAAAGCCAACGTACAACAGAAGAGGCAAGTCTAAGGATGCAGTAAGTGTTTGTGGCTTATTCCACAACCTTTGTTATTCCGAGATCATAACATTTGCAGAAAGTCCTGGCACTCTGGTGCCATATATTTCCATTTCTACACTGGATGCTTTGCATGAAACCTCTGCCAATATCAGCAGTGGTGCTTGGCAGAATTGTGGCATCTTTTTGTTTTTTACTGCTTGTACAATACTCTGAAGGCATCAGTATGCTCTTTGAGTGAGGCATTTACTGTACACTCACGGTACTTTGCAGGTGCTTCGTGCAACACTGTCATCCTCCTGGGCTTCACCTGTGCTTTCCAAGCATTTCTGCACTTATTTTTAGAGTTAGGAAAGTGCCTGTCACACTAAATTGCACTAAAACAAACATGTATTTCTACAACTGCGCTATACCAGAGCACCAACTTGTGGTTGTTATGGAGTATATAGGAAAGCAGAGAGAGAAAAACCCTGGGGGGAAGCACATATAAAGAAGAGAATTTTAATCCTGCAAAGAACAGGGAAGCAGAAACTTCACTAAAATGACAAGAGCATGAGTGAATATACACAGTTTTACTCTCTATCATCTTGCATGATGTGGTTCAATGGGGATACTGAGTTTTGCTTGTTTTTTGCCCAATTGCACTGAGCCTTGCTTCTCTCTTCAAGCAATATCAGTCTCACCAGCATTTTTTTTGTCAATAATCTTTTATTGTTACATTCAAGTGTCTGAGCACACACAGAGTGAAATATTGAACCCTTTCTGGTATTCATTACCCCAAACCCTCCTTATGAACCTTCTGTGTCTTGTCCCTGGGGGAGGGGCACTGTGAAAGCAGGCACCCCTTTGCTCTTTTTGTTGTGCCCCTACCTGTTACCTCTCTCTGATTAAGCAATCTAGTGACTGGCTCTATCTCTTCAGGAGGCAGGAGTTCCCCATTGAAAAAATTACCCATTTCAAAGTCTCCTTCCTTGACCTTCAGCTCCCCCTTGTTCCCACATCTGACTAGACTGGTCCCTTTGCCCTTGGGCTAATCTCCCCCACAGCTAACTCCTCTGGGGTCTCAGGACCTTGAGAGGAGCTGGGGTTTGAAATGTCGAATCACAACTGGGGTTTAAACTGTTCCAAAAACAATCACATCTTCAGAATCTGAACTATCAGACCTGCCTGAATGCATAGCCTCCCATGTGCACACCTGAAATCTGACAGGATGAACACTAACAACACAAATGCTAAAACTCACATAAAACTCATCTTTTTTTGGGGGGATTAAGTTGCATTTTTGAGGCGCATAAATAATAAAAATGTGTGATCCCTAATGGCTATATTTCAGTCTAGGAAATACTGACAATCTTTTGACAGTGGTAGTTGTGTGACATTTCTGTAGCTTCTCACTACAGTTCCCTACTGCAATGAATGGAAATTTCACAGCAGTGGTGCTTAGAACACTGTATACATTAAAGTCCATGGGAAGTACTCATAAATAAGTTTGGTACTGGAGACTTACTACATCCAAGAAGCCACATGAAAGCTGCTTTTTAATGAGGTTTTTTTCCTTCACACAGTTATACTCAGAGGCAAGAGATTTCCTCTCCTGAGCATATGAAAAGGACAATAGCTGTGAGATAAACAAGGTTCAAAGACACGAGAAAGTTCTTCTGTGTGGCAAAATACACAATACATCTAAGTTGCTTTTTGAGAACTGGAGGCCCTTTGTTATCCTATCATCACTGATATGAAAAGTGAGAGATCACAACAGGGTCTCCTGACAGGCCAGCCAACACAATAGTAAACTGGTATTGTTCAGGTTAGCTGTTCAATAAAAATGCTACCTCACAGCACCCCAGGAAAGATTTCCAGTACACTTTCAGAAGGCACACATCCTACTTTATTGCTCTGGATTTAGTGAATGCCTGGGAGAGAAACCTTCAAGTATTTATCAGCATCAACCGGCTTTTTGATAAGGTTTTGCACTGAATTATTTTTCCTTGGTAAGCGTCAGTCTTATCCAAATCATGCCATATTGAAAGCTTCTCTTGAAGGTCTGCATAAAGGTTAAAGATAAAATATGTATCCTCACAAGGAGGTTGTTTATTCAGCATACAGCACAACAATATAGTATATCACTGTTTCCACAATTCTTGAAAGTAAACCCCTCCGGCTTAATCTACTGTGTCCAAATGTGTAGCTTAACATTTTTTAAACATGTTATTGCTTTAAAAGAGTGAGAGAGAGCAAAAGAAAGAAGGAAGGAACAGAGTGTGTGGGGGAGAAATGTGATTGCAAACAGAAAATGAACATTATGACAACAATGATCAGGGTGGCAAACCACCTTCAGCTCCAAGGCCAGAATAAATATCAGAGAGGGGGTTACATTCCAGTGCAGCATAGAGGCAAAGGCAAATGGGTGAGCCCAAGGCAAAAGAAGTGGGTTAAAACCAAATATACCAGCACATTGTAGCTTAAAACTCTTGCTGCCAGTAACTAAAGCTTTAGAACAGGCATTTTCACTTTTCAGAATGGGGAATAATTTAACAAAATGATGGGGAACCACCAAATGATCAATGGTTGGAGAACAGTGGGTGGCTATCTGGGGACCCCCAGAGAGGTAGATTAAGACCTCAGAAGGGATGTAATGTGCCCCCCTAGACTGAGGTTGCCCAAGCTTGCCCTCGCTCTGCTCTAGTTCTGCAAGGTGACATGATATGGCTCGTTCAAAGTAAACATCTTCACTTCTCGCAACGTTTCAATGACTGTTCTTCTCTGGACAGACTATTTTTATTTATCAACAACTAAATGGATTAGAAAGTAAGCCTAATTGCCAAGAAATGTACTTTTCTTCTAAATAACTTGAACTACTCACATGAGACCTGATATTTTTGTGTAACTGCAAGCACCCAACAAGTCCATGTAACTGTAGGAACATACCCATGTTTCTTTTGCTGCTATTCACAGCTGAAAATTATATTAAATATTTTCACATCTTTCCACCTATCATTTAACATCTAATGCCAGGCATAAAGAAACAGCATGGCTTGTGCCGTGCTCTTTTTCTTTTTCCCTGCTCAACTCCTTTTTGCCCAGAACCTGGAACATGCTATGCTGCAGGATGACATGTCCTTAAAAGACTCTCCCCACCGCTATACCAACAAAACCTAAATATATGTTTACATTCTTTATATCCGTGTTTTAAGGGAAACAACAATGTTTCAGCACACAAACCTGAGAAAGAAAACTGAGATGTCTGTATAGCCATTTACAGGGAGGATGTGCTATTAACAGTGTTTTGCTACAGCTTCACATATTCAAACAAAAGTGACAACCTGACACACTGTGACACTGTTTTGACAGTAATAAGTTAGATAAGGGTCTGTAATGCAGTCTCTGGAGCAGTGATTATTCCATCTTCTACAACTCCCTTTGCACAGTCCCCCCCCCCCCGCATGTCTAAATGATGTAAAATAACATTGTTTCTATTAGTTGTCATCTGCATTGTCTGGCTTTTCTCTCATTGACTGAGCATCTCTGTAGCACCAGCTTATTTTATTCATTTTTCCCCTTCTTGTTAGCAATGTATGCCAAGAAAAACATATGGTACAGGATGAATTATCTGCTCAGTCAACTTATATAAAATTTAAAGGAAAGGTTTGATGTATTTTCAGAGCCCATGCATGAATCTGAAGCAGCAGTTTTGTCTAAGAAAAACAAAAAGCTAGCAGTCAGGCCACTGACTAAAATAATGTGATTGATTTCAGGGGTAGGACTGAATTCTGGGACTGGGATTACCTTATCCCTTATCATGTTTATTCAGAAGTTTCTCTGAGTTCAAAAGTTCATAGCTGCATTCAGGGATCTGGTAGTTCTGAAGCAAGCCAGAATAAAATTCATGTTTTTAGCCAGCACACTACAGCTGCCATAAAATGCATTTCAAAAGTGGTAATAGATCACCCTTCAGATCAGTTTTTTTTAAACCTACACAGTGCAGACAGGGTGGGGATGACAGAAAAGAATCCAGATCATCTGTCCTCCTGGACTTCCTGGTTTTAGACTGCTCTAATACCTCTTCCAGCAAAGCTACGTTGTAGACTGGACCAGTTTGTCGCCTCCTCAGGATACGGAGGAATCTTTTCAGGAGTGGTCTCACCATTATTTCCTTCTACGTGGCAATTACTTTTTGCTTTAGAGAGGCATTTGCAATTCCCTTGACCCAGCATTCCCTTCCATATTTAGGTATGATCATTAAGGGTCAAAAGACGCCCTCTGCAACTACTCTCCACATCTTCAGGTGGCAAAGAATTATTTATTTATTTAAAATTTTTATATACCACCCAACTACTAGGGTCTTGGGATAGTTTTACAATAAAAGCAATACAAAATGAAATGGAGCACATCTTCCAATACTTCCAGTATAATAAACCCCACATTCAAACCTATTAAACATTAGAATAATGGGAAAATAAAAAGATCCAATGAATTGTATCAAAACTCAGAATATGGACTGCATATTAACATGGAATCCAAGTCAGCAATCAATTTTATCTGCAAAGGATCTTGCAGACATGCCACCATAGGTTTCAGGGAATTGCACGGAACCATTAGACACCCTAACTCAAACTGCTCCTAACTGCCAGAAGCAGCTCTGCTGGATGACACTGCGAAGAAGCCGTGGGGTCAGAGAAATCAGCATTCTTTCTTTGCTTACACTGGATTTCCTCCATGGCTGGCCTGCCGCCTCTGCTGCTTAATAGTCTCCAAGGAATCATTCACTTGCACATTTGCAATCGCTCTATCCTACTTTCTAGGACCAAGGCTTCACAAGGCAGCTTAAAACAAAATGTAAAAATGCAACACAGCAAAGCAACACTGCAAATGTAATGGCAAGTCAGGTAAGAAAAGGCACATCTGTACAACTGTTGCTGTTTTGACAGTCAAAATAGAGGCTGGCGTCAGATCTAGAGCCAACACAAAGGCAACCGGCAGTTCACTTTGCAATAACAGAGGCCCCCTAATGCCATACTGCATTTCCAGTGATCACGCATTCTTGGCACTGTGCCAGTGAAACTTGAGGCAATAGGAAGTAGCTTTATCCTGAGTCAGACCACTGGTCCATCTAGTCCAGTACTGTCAACTGGGAGCAGCTTTCCAGGGTACCAGGCAGGAAATTTTCCTGCCCTACCTGGAGATTCCTGGGCTTGTACCGGGCAACTTTTGCACGCAGAGCATGTACTGACTATGATTCCACAGTCATGACCAGTGTTAATTGCCATGATGGTCCAGTAACACTGTGGGAACAACTCTGTTACTGAACAAAAATTTGAACTGGTGATTGTGTTCCTTAGTACTCCATTTGCTATTGACAACTATGGCTTGTGGAATATTTGAGTCACTGAAACAATTTACTTGAAGGGAAAACTGTTTTCTTTTTAAAATTTGATGATAATAAATAATTATGATACTGACAAGGTTATCTCCGTAATGGTTTTATAAATCTTAAAGCACAGAATATGGGCTTCCATAGAGCTGCATACTTTGAACGACTGCCTAGAATAACAAGCTTGTTTGTTTCAATTTGCCTTAAAGGAGAGATCAAAGAGGTAGAAATTAATATTTGTTATTTTATACTTTAAACACTATACACAGATCATGCTCTCTGCAAAAGTTAATGTACTGTAAACTTAATCTTACTGAAAATACTAAAACAAATTATAGGTCAGCTTATTTGTTTAAACAGTTGTATATTATTTGTTTTGTTTGATTACATTTACTTGGAATTCCTAAAGGACTTTTGTCTGATAATACTATAAAATATCCCATTGTCATTTAAAATTAACACACTTGTTTCATGCAGCCCTGCTCAGAATGGTTTTGCATCAATTGCATTTGCAGAAATCATGCATAAACTAACCAGCTTTCTATGTCAGAGCTTCTTATCCTCATTGTTATCCAGAATGCAGGCAAACCAGATGATGAGCCTATTCTCTATGTGACAAGTGTGATGTAGCAGGCAAAAGGGAATGCTAAAAAGGAGTTGCACTGAGGCATGTCAGCCTATTTACCATATACCACCACTATAACGTTAATGGACTCACAAGACCACTAGAAAGCCAAAACAGAATTTTGTATTGCAGCTTCATGTACTGTTTATGTATGCACAAAATTGGAAAGATACACAGGCTGCTACACACATCTACTGTACAAGTTGAGAAATCAGGATGGAAGACAGTACATTTGATGAACTCCTCTTAGCCACATTGTTATTATGATTTCCTTGGAAGGGATTGCTATGGAATATAACCTTCACCTTGTCTATATTCACAACTCCTTCCAGGGGTTTACTCCAAGGTATTATGTGTAGGATAACCCTTTTTGAAAGGAATGATTTGAGGTTATCATCTCTGACAGAGCTCAAGTCTAGGAACTCTGAGAACTTGAGATGTAATTGTGCTTCTTCCATTGATTTCTCCAGTGACTGCTTCCTGTTACGAGTCCTTTAAGGTTTCAGATAATGAATCTCTCTCTGTTCAGAACAAATACCAAGATGACATGAGTCCCTTGAAGTATAAAACAGAATTCAAAAAGGTAAACAATCCATAGTGTTGGTTTTAATCTTAGTACAGCCAGGTTACCCAAAGGATCCTCTCCTTCTAGAGACCGACTCAGTCCATTGCCCACTCAGACCCTAAAGCTATTGTCCGAATCCCTCCTCAGGTGTCTTGATGAGGTGAAGTGAATGGCTACAAGAGAGCTTTTTGGTGCAGGATCTCCATTTGTGGAATGCCTTCTCTAGTAAGGCTCATTTGGTAACTCCTTTAAAGTCTTTTGACATCTGGTTACAACTTTACTCTCCCAAGTGTGTAAATAACTGTTTTGAGTGGTTTTAGATTTTTGTATCTTTTTATTTTAACTGTTGCTTTTACTTTGTATTTCTTATGAACTGCACTGTTTCTACTCTTTCCTGCTTGTTTTATAATTGTGTTTATATTTGACTTTTTAAATGCATTCATACACTGCCTAAAGGACTTTGGTTATTGAGAAGTCTAAAAGTACAATAAGCAAATCAATGAACTAATAACCCCTAAGGAGAACAGTGCACATGTTCTCAGATACCTTGGCAGGGAAGAGGAAATTTACAGACACAAGAAGTAAATGTACACACAAAAGGATTCAGCTAGCATCATATTGCCCACAAGAACAAATAAATACTTTGGTGCATGACATGAATTCATGGTCCCCAATTTGCCAAGAAAATGGGAAGCTGCAATATCAATCTTGTGACTACATGCCTAAGGGCATTTGAGAGTACTAATGTATATAACAAGTAGTGTAGGAACCAGCTGTGAGTGATAAACATATATAAACTGGACATCATACAAACCATACAAAAGTTACTACAGATTTTCATATCTGCTGCATTTTCTGCCCTCTTTGTTCAAGGGTTTTTTCAGTGAGCTATATTTCTAGTACTTGGTTGACAAAGCGAAAAAACCACGAGCATATTATTTCTGTAATCCCCATTTTTCTTTTGAAAGAATGAGTGAACATAAAAGATACCATCTTTGCATAGAAGTTTTTTGAATTAGTCATAATTAGAAAAGACTTATCATTCCAATGTGCTTTGCAGAATTATAGATTTCCTTTTGATCTGGCCCACCCTTACTCAGTCCCCAAGCAAAATAATTCTTTAAAGCAGTAATTACACATCTTTCAAAAGGAAGCCAATCCTGATAAACAGATGTTCTTTCATTATATTGCTCTGCAAGATATTTGTCCTACTGTCATTCTTAAAGTAGTTGACATACATATGGCAGATGCAATGCAACTTGCCTTTTCAACCAACATGCTAGTTAGAGAAAGAAACAACGCACTAATTGTGTTGCTTCCTCTCATAAAGCCTTGCATGGCTTATCTGAAGCATTTAAAGTCTGGGGGTATTTTTCATTCTGTGGACTGTCCACACTGTGATAACCCTGTGAAAGGTGCCCCAGTCCTTTCATGAATGTGCTTTTCATACTTCTGTCATTAACGTTTCTTCTACTAACCATCAAGTTCAATTATGTGAAAAATCAATACCATGACTTTTTATGGGTCTACTAAGAGATTTTAAATTGACCTCTCAGCTTTTTATTACTATTGACAGGCATGTCAAAGGAAAAGAAATCAACATACCTCCCTTATTGTTATTCAAAGATAACCTGTATTTAGATAAGCAGTTGTCTCTTCTGTAATGTACTTCCTATTTTCTCAGGCATTTAAAGGACCAGTGGAGTTATGTAATCAAGAGATCGTGTGAAATCTGTACATGGTCAGCGATATATATTACACTTTCAGATATTGTGTTATACATGCATACATATCCTAAGCATTTTCGTTTTCCTTTTAGAGAAAATGGCCTGTTTCATGCAAACAATGAGCAGAGGATAGGTGGCATCCAGATGGACAGTGGCTGCCTCATTTGTTCCACCACTGCATCCCTCTTGAGGCAAAAAATACCAGTTGATGGAAGGATGGGGGGGGCGGGGGGGAGGCAGAGGTGAGCTTCTTTGTATATGCAGATTTGTGCATGCATTGGTTGGCCAATATGATGCATTAGTCTTCAGCACTGTAAAGCATCAAAGCATGTCAGCAATGTCTGCTAAACAGAGCTGAGTTTCCAATGACTGCAGATCTAACATATGTATTCTCCACATTGCTCTGTCCCCTTCTATGTTCTGCAGCTCCTTTCTCCATAGAGTACTTTGTTGACATCTAGATCTGAAGGCGTAACAGATTGGAAGTTAATTTTAATTCATCAAGAATCAGTGTTTAGACTATATTGGATGTCACAAATGTCTTTTCAATAAGGGTTTGGGTAAATCAGCTAGTTACTGGAGCTGCAATACAGCCCTTTGTTTTGGCAATGCTCTGTGGCTGTTTCCTTTTGGGAGGAGGTAATAATTTGGGTAAGTTTGTGATGCAGATTTCTTTAATATTTAAGGATATACATATTCTTCTTAACACTTTACCCATCTCTTGGAACTGAATGCAATATCAACGTAATTGAATTCTTCATCACTGAATGACTAGTATTGCAACACTGGAAGGATATGTAGCCACCTGCAATAACACAATGAATACAGGACTTGATAAAACTTCCAACTTTTGAATGGGTGTTTTTGGCACAATTCATAAATGGATAGATGGCTGTATGGAATATTTATTAAAATTTATGCACAATTATATTTAATAGTAGAATATTGTTCTACATATAAAACATATAGGGGTATGTAGTATATATGCACTCATTGTAATAAATGTGCCTAATTTTCATGTAAGAAAGCAGCAACATCCTCCCCCCCACACACATTTTTTCCCTTTCTTCTGATTTTAGTTTTATATAGGTGTTGTAAAATATGCATATGGTTTGAAATGCAGGTGTTGTAAACAAGCTCAGTGTGCATGAACGACTGAGTTACATATCTGCTTTTACTTTGTGTTCCAGGATACAACTGACAGGCAAATACAGACTGTATTTCATTTCTTACTCCTCCTGTCATATATTGAGTAAAGCTGGTGTTCTGTTGGGTCTTCGAGTTTTAGCATGTTTTCCTGCTATGGTTAAAAATCATTGGCACCAATAATGGGTTGGTTTATAACAGCATTAAATAAATAAAAATCAGACAACATGCCCTGATCTTAAATTCATCATATTACATGAAGTGAAGAGTCCATGATATAAATTATTAAAACTAACAGGCATAAACTTTAAGGGCACAAATCTATCTGCATTCAGACAGAAAAAATTCCTACAACTTTCCGCATTTTAGTGTGCATGCCAGAAAGCCAGTGTGGTGTAGTAATTAAGAGTGCAGGACTGGAACTCAGGAGATCTGGATTCTAGTCCTCACTTGACCATGAAGCTCACTGGGTGACTTGGGCTGGTCATGAACTCTCCACTAACTAACCTATTTCATAGGGTTGTTGTTGCTGCTGTGAGGATAAAATTCAGGAAAGAACTTTATAAGTTGGTTTGGGTTCCTTAAAAGTGCAAGAAAGGAGGGATAGAAATGCAGAGTAATAATAATATAATAATTATGCTGAGAATTGTAGGACATTTTTCTATTTAAACATGCATAGGATTGTTCCGTTATTTTCTTATGTATATGGTATTTTCTGCATCTTTGAGTAAATGAGAACTCAGGCTTGACTGGTATCAAGGCAGGTTACTTTAAGGAATCCTTTCTTCCTCCCTCATACAGGCACTACATCTGTTATGTGCCATGGAATGTAGTATGCTGAGGTTATCAGCATGAAATGAAACTCTTTAAAAAGCACATCTCTATTCTTCCTAGATGAGAATAAATAAATGGAAATGAAGAGCAACCCTTCTGCAGTTGTAAGGATGTAAGCTCAGCTGATTGCTCAGATGGCATGCCATATCTCAGCTTAGTTCAGCTTTGGTAACTTCAAGTCTGGTAACTTTTAACAACAGGGATCCCTTCCAAACATAAGTTACGGTAACTCCCGAAGAAGTGCATTCTCCCTACCCCAAAGACCAAACCAGATAGGATCCATGACATATAGTTTTGGCTTTGTGTAGCTGATAGTACTGTCTGTGTCTTCCATCTATCGAATAGCGGGCATGGGGGACCTGGGCTAAGTCAAGCCACTGCTTGAGGAAAGGGGAGCATGAAACATTTGCTTCTGCAATAGTTGAATTAGAATTCTACACACACACACACACACACACACCTCTCACTGAACCTACCATTGATTTCCATTGCAAATAACAGGTGCAAGGAAGGCATTCAAGAGCACGGAAGAGGGGAAGAGGCGAGAGAAGCTAGCTCCTAAAGAATAGATACCACAGGCTGTGAGAGCTCAGTGGAAAGGCTTTGTCTGAATAGAACTTGTAATTTTGTTTGGAAAGCAAAATCTGTGGGGTGCAGTCCATCAACTCTGAAACATGATGGCAGTGGTGACTGAATGCTAGACTGAAGAATAACAAATGGGATAGAGAGAGAGAGAGAAGAACAGAGGGAGAGGAGAGAGAGAGTAAAAATGAAGGGCCAGAAGCAAGGATTTTAAACCAGCAAGCTTAGAACTTAGACTAGGCACAGAAAACTTGAAAAGAGGTGTTTAATTTTTATGTGGACATTGTAATGACAGACAAAGAGGAGTCTGTGAAAATGAAACTGTTTCTATACTTGACTGGAGAAAGGCAGACAGAAAAAAATGGGACAACATGAGCAAACATTCTGAGTGCAGCATACATTGCTTAAAGTAATAGGTTATTTGGATTCCCTCTGCAATTCCAGAAAAAGACACCTTTTTATGCAGGAGCAAGTAATAAGTCTTGCGTAAAGAAATTGAATGAGTCCTGCTCTGAAGAAATTGAACAAGTTTAAATGTACTAGCATCTTGTTTTGTCAATGTCAAAGATTTCTTGATAAGGGACCAGATAGTGTGTGGAATACAGGACACATGAGTATGAGAGAGATTACTGAAAGAAGAAAACTTGACATTAGATAAATGCTTGAACAGTTGCAAGGGAGATGAGTCTGAAGACAGGACTAAAACCTTGGAAAGCTGGACAATAAAACCTGTCCATATAGTACCAAAGAAAGGGAGGGAGAAAACAGATAATAGAGAGTATCATAAAGTAATGTAAGTAGGTGGAAACATGCAAAACAAAAGAAAACTTTCCACTTATGGAAAGAAATGTCACAAATGTATAAACATAAACAGTATCTATGCAAGTGCCTAGGCAAACAGAAAAAGCTCAAAGCTATAGTGTGCAATGTCAATATGGATGATGGCAGTGAAGGCAAAGGCATTCTGTGGGGGCCCTTGCTGCTGTTTCTTCTTCTGCAGTTGTCTTCTCTGTGGGTAATAGACCAAATAGTAAACACACTGAAGAAAATGCCAAGAGGAGAAGCTAAACAAATACATGCAACTATGTGCCTGGGGATTAAAGCATCACTATTTCAATGAGATGGTGGTGCCAGTAACATTATCACCACCCACCTAGTAAACCCAGTATTCCACTGGAAGTAACTAATCAACTTTTAAGAATGCTACATTCCTTATGCTACACTAAAATCTATCAGATTTTATCTTGTTTAAGTTAAAGAATTTTCTGTGAGTTTTAAATGTGATTTAAAATTTTGTATGGGAACTTTTTTCCAAATATTTTTACAACGTGGTGTATTTTACATAGTATTTTGATGGATTATAGCAGCGCTATAGAAGTTAAATAAATAAATAATAACCACCAAACCCACCGGGGACATCCAAACTTAGAATTTAGAACTCCCCCAAAAAAACAAAAAACATAGCTGGAGTTTGCAATTCTTAATGACCAGAGGCAGTAGCACTGTTAAGCTTTAGGGCAGATCAGGCTGTGAAATTGATGAAGATACAATTCTAAAACATATTGACAATGGATATAGGAGTACAGAAAATGTAGATTAAGCTGGAAGCTGGAATCATCAGAGGGTATCCTGGAGTGTATTTGAGGAAGATGGGCAGCTGGATGGACAGTTTACAAGCTACAGAATGATACAAGTGTGAAGCCAGTTAAGTTACCCAAGAGGAATGAACTGGTAGCTTTAGTACAGTTTCTGAAACAAGAGTTTCAACAGCAGTCAAGACTCAAGAAGCAATCTAGTGTTGATCCAGGAACCATCAGGGACACTCAATACGTGCAGACAAATAAAGCAATGAAAAGAAGTCATGTTCCATTACCTACTACTGAAGATAGTAGTTCTGTCAAATGAGAAGTATTCTCTGTGATGTCAAAAATGGATTTTGACATACTGAGCTGAATGAAGAATCCAATTATTTGACAACATTTGCCAGACCCTTCGAGAAGTACCACTGGCTAAAAATGCCAATGGGAATTAGTTATACCCCCAAGGTATTTCAAAGCAAGTTGACACAAGCCTGGGAGGGACTAGAAGGAATTCAGGCAACAGCAGATGATGTACTGAAACTGGATGAGGGCAAAGACCTCCAGCAAGCACTGCAGAATCATGATTATAAACTAGCAGCATTTCTGAAAAGATGCAGAAAAAGGAGTATCAACTTGAATAGGGGAAATCTCAGTCTGAAGGCCACAAAAGTACCACACATTGGCCATTTACTGACCTTAGGGGGCCTGAGGGTAGATCCAGAAAACATAAGAACTATTTGAGGCATGCTGGAGCTCTAAGATGTCAAAGCAGTCCAGAGAGTTTTGGGAATAATCAGCTATTCAGATTAGTTTTATAAATTCTTTTCAGAGAATGGTGAGATCCTGAAGCAGTTTACACATCAAGAGATTCTGCAGAAGTTGGCAAAGCAGTATGAAGATGCTTTCCAAAGGTTAAAGGAATTACTCAGCCTGTATCTTGAAATATTAGAAACAGTTACATCTTAGTGTGATGCATTAGAAACAGGTCTAGAGACTACATAGATGAAAGCCAGTTGCATTTGAGAGCAGAGCCTTATCAGAAACAGAAAAGTGCCGTGTTCAGATTGAAATAAGAACTACTTGCAATGCTTTTAGGGACTGAGAAATTTATTCAGTACACATTTGGGTGCACAGTGTATGTTAAGACAGATCATAAATCTCTGTATAATACATGGAATTTAATCAGCTGGGGATCCTGTTGGATAAGACAAGAAGGGAACCCTAACCATGTGCTGACCAGGTAGAGACTGAGGGTACTCCAGAGAAGACAACTGCAGAAGAAGCAACTGCAGCAAGGGCACAGCGTGAGTCTAGAGGGGAGCTGAATAAAGCATGGGAGCTGCAAACTACCAGATCCACCCAAAGGGTTTGAGTTACTAAGAAACCTGCACACCTGAAAGACTCTATGAAGTTCCTTTTTGTTGTTTATTTTTCTTTCTCCAAAGAGATGCAACAATATGAAATAAGCCAAACCAATTCATGCTTCCTGGGAGAAGCCGGGAAATTCTTGATATGAAGAGATTTAAACAGCTTGCTGTAGTAAACACACACTTGACAGATGAAGCAGGTATGCGCACCATTTTCTAACTATAGTGAATCTCCAGAAAAGAGAATCCTGCAAGCATAGACATCTATTAACTGGGTACTTCAGTTGGTATACAATAGAGCTGCAAGTCTGGCCAGTAGGACTGGCTGATATGATCATATAATGCCAGTCCTATATTACCTCCATCGGTTACCAATTGAAGTCTGGGCCCAATTAAAGGCATTAAATTTGACATACAGTATAAAGCCCTAAATGCTTTAGGGCCTGGTTATTTGAAGGAGTGTCTCCTTCCATATACACCTGCCTGTACTTTAAGATCTTCCACTGAGGTCCTTCTTCAGAAGCTCTCCTTGAAGGAGGTTAGAAGAGTGGCCACCTGGGGAAGGGCCTTTTCTGTGGTAGCTCCCTGGCTTTGGAATCTGTTGTTTAGAAAGGTGCATCTGGTATAGATGCTTTATTCTTTTTGATGCCAGGCCAGAACCTTTTTCCCCTCCAGTACTTTAAAAGCTGATGGGTTTTTAAAATTGGATTTTTATCTTTATATACTGCTTTTTAAAGTTCTGTTATTAATCTGTGAGCCGTCTTGAGACCCATTTCAGGTAAAGACAGGGTTAAAATGTTTTGAATGAATTAATTCATTAAATAAAAATAAATATAAGCACATACTTGGGAGTAAGCCTAACAGGAAGCCTGACAGGAGTGGTAGTTATTTCTGGGCAGGAATGCATAGGATTACAGTGCAAGAGAGCTAAATATGTTTGGTGAACACATGGCAATATTTAGCTATTTTCAATGGGTAAATAAGCAAAAATGCTGCTTGGATTGTTTCAGGGCCAAACTCGATATGCCATTAAACAAATATTTGCATTTAAATGCAATCTTGCATTTCATGTGCAAGTTTTTAAAAATGCAAACAGGCAGCTGGGAGGGCTGAGAATTTATGGGGATTGCTTCAACCATGGAGAAAGAATGTAACCTTTTCATCTTCTGCTACAATCCTGAGGAAAAAAAAAACCCTTCCTTTGATCCAATTCTGGCACTGAGAAATCCCCTACTGGTGCCAATTGGGGTTCCTTCATAACGCAAATAGCAGCTTCAAAGGAGAGATTTTCGTGAAGATTTCGGCAGTAAAGGGATGGGTTAAGTTACCCATCACCCCATTGATGCCCCTTCTGAAAATTATCAATCTTTCCAGCTGTATTTGTGATTTGCATTGTTAAAAACACTGTAACTTAAATATAAAGACATACTTAACATCACATCTAGTTTGGTCTTTAATTTAAAGGCTGAACACATAGCATTGTTTCAACATAATCATGTTTAACTTCCAAGTAAACAACAGCATCACAGAAAAGTTTGATGTTTGTATATAAGTAGCTCCATAGTTTGAACTTTTATGAACATAATTTTCTGCATCCATGAAACCCAGCATTAGACATGGCAAGTGACCAAATGCAAGTGTAATTCCAACTCTGCTGGAAAGAACTGCAGAAGCTTGTTTGCTAATGGCATCAGCTGTGATTCAAGTTCTCTGACACACCAGGTTTTGTTCATGTAGTTTTCAATTTCTTATGCCAGCAGCTGTGCTTAAACAAAACAAAGCTGTATTCCTTCAACAGACTGCAGGAGATGAGCTTTGACTTCAGATCCATAGAAATATCTTTGCAAAAGATGATATGATGAGAAGTCTGGGGGCATTTTATTCATATGGTGGGCTCCTAATTTGCTAGCACAGACCAACCTCTCTATAAGCCCTTTCTGTATTAGCTCCAGTAGAGCTCCATTGGGTACTCTTAAGTGGAATAGGCCCCAGTACCTTTAAAGTGATAATCTCTTTGAAAATACCAGATAATAAACAGACACAGAGTAAGGAATCAAGGTATGCATATGAAATGCCATGTGACTCCCCATAAAATTGTGGGAATTGGAAACATTATTATGGATAGGGATCTCTGAATAGACCAAAGAACCAATAAAATGGGATAAGTTCAAGAATGTAGCAGAGTCATACTAGGTAGTGTATATCCACTTTTGGCCTCTACTAGCTCAAGAATATTTCACCATTGAAGGAAGAATATATATTGTGATGTTTAACAGAACAGTTTCTACAGTTCTCCTTTCCCATTAGAATGTGGATTTCTTGAAAAGTGTGTGTCTACTTTTTAAATTAACTGTACTAATTCCCCTGAAATTACTTTGGCTTATAAAGCAGGGCATAACACAAAATCTCCGTTTGGTTGACCTAGGAAGCATTCTGTATATGAATGCTTCTGGCTCTGTATATGAACAGATGCTTCCAACATGACTCCAGGAGGCAGTCATCTCCTGTTCCTAACATCCAGTATTAATATGCTTATTATCTCTGAATATGGAAGTGCCATTTAGCTGTCATAGCTAATAGCCACTGATAGCTGCATCCTCCAAAAATTCGCTGAAGGCAGCATTTTGTGTGCTCCAACACATATTATAATAAAGTGCAATAGATTATCCATGGCCCTCCCTTTCACTGAATGATTCAACAACCATGCCACATATATGGGGAAACTTGTTTAAGTACTGAACAAACGGGAACAATTGATAGTCATTGTCCCACAAAATAGGAGTGGGATTGAATTGCTGTCCCGGGGATGTGGCTAATCCATAGAACTAAAAACTACTGATTATACTAACGCTGCTTACAATAAACTAATATAAAGAAATGCATACAATACAAAAGCAGAGAGAGATTGTTGGTCTACTTACCATTGGCATGGGAAAACTTTATTGTTTCCAAGTCTGCTCTGACTCTGGGCAAGGAAACTGGAAGCTGTATACCAACAGTGGATGGGACCACTGGCCCGGAGTGCATGACTTTGCCCTCACTGAATCAAACATGCTTGACTGGATAGGTATACACACACCCATTCACAGGAAACCAAGATACTGGGCAGCACAAGCAGGGGGCAGATTTTTACCATACTGATCAGCTCCATGGAATGTCACCACAAGAAACTCCCTGTGTATCAGTTTTACTTGGCTAATGGAAAAAGGGAAAGCCTGAGAAATGGTCCAGGCATTATCTGAGCACCTTGCAGTGGTAGTAAACAAACTTCACTTGAGAGCCACAGCTTCAGGTTAGCTCTTAATGGAGCTAGCTCTTCTTTCCATTCCCAAGGAAGCTAAGGGAAATTCTCAGCAGAGCCCTTTGTAGGCTGGATTCAGAACCATGGTGGGTGAAATTCAATCCATGAGCTAGGTATTTCCCATCCCTGATATAACCCACTGTGTTTGGCAGTGACTCTGAGAGACGATTATTAAGTGGTGATATTATCTAGTGATTCCTGCCTGGGATTGTTTAACTGGAATACCAAAGACTGAACATTTGACTTCTGACGCTGAGCATATGCTCTTTCCCCAAGCTGACTCCAAGGGCTTGTGGTAGGACAATTAGCATAAAAAGCTCTGTCTCATGGGAGCTGAAGGAACAGGTGCCTCATGCTTTGATCAGAGATTTCAACAGGATTTAAACCAGCAGCCACAGAAAAGGGGAGCTGAAAGATTCTGTCTGAGAAATTCCCTAAATTCTTACTATCTTCCTACAAAAGGGTTTAGAATGCTAGACAAATTAAGCCACAAATATGGACAAAGAAATGTAACAACTGCACAGATCTAAGAGGGCTGGTTCTGTTTTAAAATCACACATGATTCATGTCCTGTGCGTTTGACTTGCCCAAAGTAATCAGCCTTAGCTATCAGCTATTAATAGGGCTTGTAGGGTACAATCCAATAAAAGCTTAGACAGAAAAAAGGCCTTCCACTCTCAGAAAGTTGCAGCCAGCATGTCATGCGACATGCTGACAGTGGAAGGTCTTTTTTCTGTCTAAACTTTCATAGGACTATCCCTTAAAATTTCTTAGCTGATTGTGCCTGTGATTTATTTATTTATTTATCACCAAGTAGTTCAGATAGACTCTCTAGGCAGCATACAACAGCAAAATTACTAGACTATTAAAGCCATTATTAAAATGTAAATGGCAAATTGATTATAATGATAATATAACCAAGATCATTCAAAAAAGCATGTCCAGGTGAGGCAGACATCCAAATTTACTGAAATTACAATAACATTAATAACCATCTAAAATCCATTATTAAAATTATTATATAACTCCTTAGAAGTTTGCTTTCCCCCTTCTCTTCCAGTTCCATTCCTTCTCGAAAACCTCTGGTCAAGCCTCCTGCATTGTTTAAAATGTTATGTTGTGCTTTGCTAGTATGTTTTTCCATTAGATCCGCACACAAACTTAGCTACTTCTGCTCCAGTTCTTTTAACAGCAACCTGATGTGTATAAACTTAGCAAGCAAAGCTTTTCCTGGCATGGATATACATGAAAGAAAAAAGCTTCACCTATTTAAATTCTCACCTGACAAAGACAAAGGAACATGACAAGTAAACTTCCCAAGGAGTTAAAGGACTTAAATGGTACTGAGAGAGCTTGGCCATCTGATTACTGTGAATGGGTGCATCAATAGGCCTTTGCCTAAGCACTGCCTGCCAAGGGAATTTGAGATTTCTAAAAAGGCCCCTGGGCGTGTGTTTAATGATTTTAACACTTGCTAGAATAAGCTACACTGTGCTGGAAATTAGAATCTAGTGTTTTGCATTGTGTGTTCATGCACATGTGCGTGAGAAAGAGAAATGGAGAAATAAATAATAATCACAGTTTTGAATGAATAGAAAAAGAGAGAGGAATATAGACTGGCAGCTGTAAGTTTAAAGGTAGAGGGAAACAGGCCTATACTTTTGGCAGTTGTTTAGAGGGGGCAGGGCTGCTGTACAACATCACTGGCATTAGAGGAACTGTTGCTTGTATATTTATGTATAAAACATATATTACAAAGGGTCATCAAAGAAAACCAAAGCCCAGGGGATATCCCACCACTTTGGGGAGTGGAACATGCCTATAACTATACAAGGAAAGTTCTCTGTTCTCTAACTTGCTCATTTGCCTGAACTAGTCATAGCTGATACAAATGGCTATTTCCACCTGGTTGAACTTCTTTACATGTACAATATTCTTTTGTTCTATGAGCAAAACCTGATAGGACTCATTGTCTGGAAAATAGATTTTTCACATTCGTAAAGGAAATCTTGATGCACAGAGTGAGCAATCCATTAATAAATATCATACACCAGTTTCTATCCTTAGAGTCTGAACTTCAGATTTACACTAAACTGCAGTTACAAAAGATTGGCTGCTAGAGCAGTTGAGATTTACTTAACAGACCTTGTGGTACTTTGCTGCCAATTCAAACAGTAAAGTTCAAAAGCCAGAGAACCCAGACGGCACAAGTCACGAGATCTGTGCACATCTCAGTTCAAAGCTAGCCCTGACTTTAAAAGAGACAAGGTGCTGAGTGTCTCTGCACTTTAGCCAAGGAATGAACTAGTAGTTCTGGCATTTGCTGTACTGGCTTCAAATTACCTTCTCTCTCAGCCAAAACTCAGCACTCAGGAATATGAATGGAGAGTGTAATAAAAAGATACCAGCCAGTAGTCGGGTTACAATGGCAGAAAATAAATGGCTAACTAACCTTAAAAGGTTAAATGAGAGGCCAGCGCAATAGTTGTCATCTTTGCTTTACAAGTAGGTGAACTGATTTGTTTCCCTTGGTGCTTGCTTTAGGCTGTGACCTGGTCCATGCACAAAGGTGGCATTTGACAGCTACGAACAAACCACTCACAAGTTGTTAGCATGATGTCCAACTTTGGACACTAAGTTGATCAGTGGTTTGTTCTTAGGTTAACTTCAGGTTGCTGGACCCATGAATAACCCAAATTGTCCAAGTTCCGCTAGCAATGTTTGTAGGTAAACCTGAAGAGGCTTGCATGCATATTGTGGGTACACAATTTGCTACCAAATATGCTACCAAACAATCCACAATTTGCTACCAAATATGACCATTACATGCAAAGGGCTCCTGGCTTAATAGCATGGACTTTAGTTAAATCTAGTAAGATTTTTGCTCAGACTGATAGGTATCAGTTTCATCAAGACTATACTGACCATAGTCTATTTGCTGCTGCATAAAAAGTAGCCAATTTTGCAATTTGGCTGAATCTAGCCATTACATAGCAAGCACATAGGTATAATTCATGTTTTATAAATCCCTGGGATTCCACAGAGATGCTGAAACATTTGATACCCAAGTTGATCTGAAGTCAGTTTTCCACAAGTTCCTAAACACAAAATATAATGGCACGTAAGATCTCTGCAAGTGTCACAGTTTCATAGTTTTATTTTGATAAAGGCCATTTAGTTAAGTATGAAAGCCAGTCTTTGTCTCAGGTAGGGACATAATTAGTGACACTCTTAAATGGTTCATCACCTGTGATTTGTGCTTGGGTTCTTATTGGAAGCTCTTCTTTCTTAAATGATTTACATTCTCTTTACTAGTTTCAACCTCCTGACAGGTTAACCTAATAAAAAAATCACTTTGGCTAATACTTTTGCATGATATTACAAGGTTCATATAATGTTCTTATACAAAATGAAACTTGGCATTAATATGCAAGTACAAAAGAGATAATCATCATAATCTGTGTGTCACAGTAAAATTTTCTGTTTGAATTATTACAAGGGAAAATATCAAAGCTGTGAAAGAAACGTGAAATAATTTGAAATCAAACTCTAGGTAAATTAGCAAGGTAACAGAATGGATGAAATAATAAAAAAGGAATTAACCTGGCTGAGAAACTCATGGTGGAATCCAATGTTCTCTGTTGCAGATGCAAATAAGCCGGACTCATAGGATTGTGTGCATCTTGTGCATGGAACAAGGCAGAGCGGTAGCTATCTCTGGTGCCTGTTCCATGCATTCCATCTAGGCAGCTGTTTCCAGCTCTCTAGATGAAGCACCAGGGTGGTGGTGGGAAGCGGGAGACATGAGCCCTCAGCCCCAGCCTTCTCCCCTCCCCATCCCAGCACCACCCTGGCAGCTGGCATCATTCTTCCACAGTTGCAGGACCTTGGAGGTGGACTTGGAGTAATGCCAGACAACACTGGGAGGCTGCAGGATTTGCACACTTAATAAGTATTGATCAATTATTAAACAAATATGCATATTGCAATGGGGAAGAGGCAGCATATATAGTGAGAGATTAAAGCATGACATTTAAACTAAAAACAAATAGTCGATGATACTTTTTTGCTGGGGGGGGGGAGGAAAATATTTTCTGAAATGACCAAATGCATTTCTAGTATACATTTATTTTAAACACTGTTAATTTAATTACGACCCTAAACCTCACTTTAAAAAACAAATCCATATGGAAATAGGAAGAGAAAGGAATATGACAAGTGGTTTCTTGGGAATGTGTGTGTCTGATAAAGGTATAGATTAAACACAACTTAATTTAGGGCATTTAAGGCTACAACCCACTTATCAGGAAGGAAGTCCCATTGAAAATAAGGTACTTTAGGATTGTGGTGCATGTGGAGTAGGCAGTGAGTATAGGGCTAGAAAATCCTTAAAAACAACCATTTTCCCACCCACTACTAAGTGCCAAAGCAGCAATATTATTTGATTAGTTTTTAAAAAGGTCCCAGTTTAAGACATACACTAAGGCTATTCATCTTGGCTCATGTGCCTCAAATCCCAGATACTGGAAACGAAGAGTAAAACAGGCATTACAAATGGTGCTTGCATATAACTTACTCCCCATGAATCTACACTTTTCCTTAGTCTTTTAGACCTAGATCCAGATGGAAAGGATGCAACAATAACAAAAAGGATAAAAACCATCTGGAAAAGCAAAGTCAAACATGAGACAGCTGCACCAATTTTTGTAGCTCCCAACTAGAGATGTATGGACTTCGTTAAATTGGTTCCTTTGTGGATTGTCAGACACTTTTCATGCTGTCATCCTCCCATTGACAGAACTGGATTTTGTGCAATTTCAGACATATACAAATTTTCAGTTCCAGAAATGCGCAAATCTCCTCACCCCCATTTTGCCTTTTGTCTGCTTGAGGAAATGTACATTTTCAATAACTGTATTTTATTTTATTATT
This sequence comes from Varanus komodoensis, assembly GCF_004798865.1. Lineage (NCBI taxonomy): Eukaryota > Metazoa > Chordata > Lepidosauria > Squamata > Varanidae > Varanus > Varanus komodoensis. The sequence continues at coordinate 33,954,962 of NW_025336087.1, read as the reverse complement.
TTATTTTATTTTTGCTCTTTCTATGATTAAATTTCTGGAAGATCAAAGAACAATAGAAAAAGAACAGTCTGCTAATCTGCAGGTCTTGTGACTTGGGAAAACTGATCCACTGGAGGATCCATGAGTGAGGTTCACAGAAATCTAAATTCATTCGATTCCATTGCAGATTTCTCCAGCATTCCTACTCTGACATGTTTCAAAAATGCCTCCTGAAATGACTTAGAAACAAGTAGTTCTTGGCAAATATTTTTGATATTTTGAATGAAAAGAAAAAATTTGCCTTGATACAAAGGTATTCTCAAAATACACAGGGAACTACAAAATGCTGGTGTAGTTGTCTCCTTATTGAAGGTGTCCCAAAGTCCTGTTCCTATACTACTCTATGAAACATCCGTACCTTACTCTACTTTCAATTGTGTGTGCAATCCCCTGAGAATATGCACGCAGATGACTGCTCCCACACATGTCTGACTCTGGTTGAGCAGAGTCAGGGTGGAATATGGTGATGATCAGCTAACACTGATGCAATTACTGGTGGCACAGCCACGGGATCATCCTGCAGCAGCCAGAGGATTGTGCTGCTACAATACCTTCCTTCGGAAGTTGCACAGAGAGGCTATTTAACTGCTTATCTTATTACCGAGATTATCATACACTGCACGTGGGACAATTAAAACAATTTCTATAATACAACAAACAATTTCTATAATAATAATATTAACATTTATTATACTGACATGTCTGAAATCAGCTTTGCATCTCATCCTCTGTTTATAAGTTTCTAGGAACATTGTGTGAATGTTTTCAAACTAAAGCACAAGACCATGGGCAAAATTCATCTCCCACTGGGCACAGCTGCATGTGCAGGTGGGTCAGGATAGGCCTTTTGCTTTTCCGTGCTCCCTCTAAGCCAGCCCTTGGCCAGAGCAGCATAAATACCTTGCAGGCAGGGCCCTGGGGAGAAAAGGGACAGCTGCATGTGTATACTGCCTATATGGGAGACACACATTGGCTTCCTGTTGAAAGCAAAGATCAGCTGCTGCATTATACACAGCCAAGGGCAAGCTGAGGAATAAGGAGAGAGCGCTCCCACTTGAGCCTTATCCGGAAATCCCTTGCATGTGCAGCTGTACACGTTGTGTGAGGATGTGGGAGGGAGGGAGGGAGGGAAGCAAAATTAATCCTGACATTTTATTTGACTTTCTCCAACACCTTTGGAAACCTCCATTCGGTTAAATTCTACATTTATTTCTACATCACAGCCAGTAACACAGCAACAACAACCACAAATTCATCAAAGTTGGTAATTATTATTGAGAATAACTTTAATGGTTCACATATGCAGCATATACCGACATACCACGTATGTGAAATTTTGGCTCAGGGAGCTTATTATTTTTCACCACATTCACTGCTGTTTCTTCAGAAGAACAACTTGAAGTATTAAAAGAAACTCACTGTGAAAGTTAACATTGACATGCATGTATACTATTTCGCCACAACCCAGCGAAGTGATATGTGCACATGCAAATAATAAACACTTGTATTTTACAAGCTCTTCCTCTTTAGTAACTCTCTGTGATGATCCCCAAAACGACTCTTAAATCTGGTGAGTTGGAAATACCCTTTGGAAAGGGAGTGTCAGAAAAACTGAAGAAAAAAAGCTGGAAAAAGATGAGAGCTGGGATAGACCCACCATGTGCATTCTTTTGGATGATACCCTTTGGTCTATATCCTTCTCCTCCACATACATATACTAATGAATTATGCAGTATCATCTATTTTAATAGTAAAAAACCCAAACCAATTTATAGCATAAAATATGCAATAGGTAATATTACATCATTCACACACAAATACTTGTGCTGTCCCAATGAGAGGCTGAACTAAAGATGTATGTGGATATCATGATTATAAGATTCAGAAAGATTTATACAGTATTACTTCACATCAAAATTTTCTGCAGCTCATTAATCTAAAGCATGGGCCAAACTATAAGGCCACTACTTTCCTTTTCTTTAACCTAGCCACAGTAATAAGTGACAGCAAGATCAGCTTATAAAAGCCTAAAATGTGAAACATCCAGTAATGTAAACAAGGTAATAGGATAATCCTATGCAGAATCTTAATTTAACTCTCAGAATAGTTCCAGAGTGTTGTCAGCGTGGGATAGTTATAGAGTTAAATCCCAGCTATGTGACCTCTTTTAAGGCCTGCCTAATGGAAAAAATGGCTCCATTTACCAGGTGGCATATATCTAACCATCATAGCTATTTCTTCATCTCCCACCAAGAGAATCATCCTGCTAGAATAATTAATCATGGCACAAGCTATTGTGGAACAGAGCCCATTCCATCAGATTTTTATATGCTTATGTCACAATAAATGTGTTGGTCTTTAAGGTTCCATAGGTCTCCATGTTGTTTTCACTGAAACAAGTTAACATGGCTATGCTTCTGATATCTGTCACCATCTGCCACATAAACAAATACTTCACATAAAGTTGAAGAGTGGCTTGCAACAATTAGCTATGCTGAATGCACATCTGAAAAAAAGTGCCATGTAAAACTTGCTGTTTCAGTATTAGAGAAATCTACATATTATGCCCCAATGCTATATATCATTACTGAAGCACAACACCAGTATTACAGATAGTGACACAAAGACTCATATTCCTGTCATTTTATATATGTGCATAATCTTCCATCCTATCAAAAAGGCTTTCACATATTATTTGCTTTCTTTTTAAAGTACACATGATACTCTTCCTTACAATGAATAATTGCAATAATTTGAGATAATTTTGATCTGTATCTACAAAAATAAGCTATCTTGGAAACATGTTTACAGAAATGCAACACCTATATGCTGCTTCTCAGCAGAAATGACACAGGTTCTAAGGCCAAATTCTTTGAGCAGTAGCGCACTGGTGTGTACTCTACTCTTACTACTGAAAGCACATGAGAAATCACATGGGAACTATAAATTATGAACTTTTATGACCATGTATATATTCGTATATATTAATCAAAATATATAACGCATGCTTCATTCCACAATTCAGAAGAGACTAGTTACTGTCAAACAACCTAGTTACATATTCAAAAGAAAAAGTTATTCAACAGGCAAAAGATGTACAATAGTTCCCACTGCTTTTTATGTCAGACTTTCCAAGCATCTTGTCACGCACTTGCATAACTGAGCAATGGGGTACACAGCAAAGAGGTGCCAATAAGTTCTAAGTGGCTCCCATTGAATTATGTCAAATAAAGTCAATGGGCTTCTGTGTGGAACATGTTTAAGAACAAGCCAAAACAACTTCTCACGTCAATGAATAGATCAGCAGGATTTTTACCCAAGTTTATTTGTTTGCATGTGTGTGTGAATGTGCATACAAATATCGATATTTACATTTTACATTTCTTCCATATAAATAACTGTTTACCAGGAAAGCCTACAGGGGAAAGTAAACCTGAACAGGGGAAAGTAAAAATAAACCCTACGCTGGTAACAATGTTCCAGTGAACCAAAACCTGCCCATAGCAGGACCAGTATGACAGAGTCCAGCCAAGGGTCAGAGTAAGAACCAGATTTGGAAAGCAGTTTAGCTCTGAAACTTTCTCCATTTGTCACAAAGACCTCAGTGGTCCTAAATGGCCTCAAAGCAGGGCACGTGCTTGCTACAGAGAAGTGATGTATGTGTGCGCCATCATCCTCTCTGCAAAGTAAAGCACTTGCACTTAACACCCAGGCTTCCAAGAGTAAAGCTTTTCTCACCACAGGCTGAACTATACATCAGTACAGAGACAGCAAAGAGGGAATGCAAAACACGGTCTTACAAAAGGTACGTATAAAGTCATAAGCATTTTGTCAGACAAACTCAGAGATCACAGAGTCCTCTTCCAAGGACTGCCCTAGACTTTACCTACAATGACCCAGAAACTGAAAAATTTTCCTTTGGAGCTGATGTAGCAATTACTGTCCAAAGTTTAGATAAAAAGTAGATGAATGTCCAAGGCAATATTAAACAATGCAGCCAGTATTACAAGTCAATTCAGAACTCTCTCCCTCTCTCCCTCTCTCTCTCTCTCTCTCTCTCTCTCTCTCTCTCTCTCTCTCTCTCTCTGTGTTCGTGTGTGTGTGCATGCGTGTGTGTAGAGGGGAGGTTTTCAAATATGCTTCTTATTGTTGACTCTTTTCTGAATTAAGATGGGCTTTTACCCATCACCACCTCTGTTTTAAAAATAGTTTGCCATGGGAAGCTACTGCTTGAGAAAAGCAAGTCTAAAGTCCCTTAGGGTTAACAGAACTAGTTTCACAGATCTTTGGATCCTTGGCTTTTGCTTCCTGAAATTTGGTGCATATATCTTCCATATTATATTCCCCAGTCCAAATTAAATCATCACCTGCTAGAATTTCAGTACTTTGTAATCACTCAAAATATTGTAGTTACAGTCCTATTGTAAAACATTTTGAAACTAATACCAGATGGTAGTCGTTTTAATTTATTTAACTTAATTGTATAAATATCGCTTGCCAAAAAGAATATCTAGTGTTTAATAATAAGATGCTCTTTGCTTCATAAGATCTCTAATTATAATCTAAGATATTTTCCAACTGTTACAATGTCTTCCAAATTTTATCATTTAATCTTTCAAACGGTCTGCACTTTCTGTATCTCATACATAAATGATTTATGTGTCACACTGCTGAGACATGGAAATTTTTCACCCCAGTAGAGCAAACAGATCTATAAGCTCCTCTATATATTAATTAAATGAAGGGTTTTTCCTGTGGTCACAGGACAGTGGAGTTACACTGCCCTTGTGACTCTCTACTAAATGTCCATACTCTAGGCCTAGATATCTGCAAAAGGGAACTTTGGAAATGTAAGGTCACTGCATAGCCATGGTGGCAGGGTCTGTGGAAAACCTCTGTTTTACTGTAATCACACGGAGATCCCTTCACACAAGGGCTCATGCCACAAAGCATATAACCTAGGAAGATGCGCCATTAGGCAGAAGAAGGAAATGCATGTGCAAATAGCACATAGAACACTGCAGATTTTGTACCAAATGGATGTGTAGCTAACCAGATAACCAAAACACCAACAGTCACACAGCTTCTAAAGTGATAGTGCTCGCCAAGGCTGAGGGCAGAAACCTTGCTATTCAACAGATACTACTCACATATTCTTACATACAATCCCATTTCTAAACAGATGGATTCTAAAAACAGTCCCACTTTTAAGCATATGGAACTTTAGAAAAATAAAGAAAGTAGTCTTCATGAAGTAAGGTACAAAAGATGTATTTTTTTCCCTCCTCAATCCACCCTCTGACACTTTTCTTAGAGGTTGATTGGCGATATACTGCTTTGTTCTATGACCCTACTTGTCCTCTCTAATAGCAAATTTTATTGCCTTATGCAGTAAAATGAGACCACCTTTCAGGATGATTGTACAAGCTCAAGGGATCTTCTCAGATATATACTGAAATAGTATTTTGCTATTTGGTATTCCCCCAAAAAGAACTAACCTCCTGCCAAGAAAGATTATCCACTAAACCCCCGCTCTTTCATAGGGAACAAATACCCCGAACCATGGATGTCCTGAGAAGAACAAGAACAAGCTGATTTTCTTGCTGCCTTCAGAAAGGAAAATAATTGCAGACAGTATGGAGATTAAATCATAGAAGAGTAGTGTTGGAAGGAGCCAAGAAGGCCATCAGGTCCAACCCCCTGCTCAGTGCAGGATTCCAAGTTGAACCATTGCTCTCAGATGGCTATCCAGCTGCATCTTGAATGCCTTTAGTTCAGGAGGTCCCTGAGTAATCGGTTCCATTGGTGTACTGCTCTAACAATCAAGTCATTCCTGATAACCAGTTGTAATCTGTCTTCCTGTAACTTGGGCCCATTACTCTGTGGCCTTTCTCTTTGTGACAACCTTTCAAGTACTTGAAGAGTGCTGTCACATCTCTCAGTCTCATCTTCTCAAGGCTAAACATGCCCAATTATTTCAATCTCTCCTCAAAGGGTGTTGTTTCCAAATCATCTTTGAAACCCTCCTCTGAATCCATCCCAGCTTGTCTGCATCATTCTTAAACTGTGGTGTTTAAGCTGGACGAAGTAGTCTAGATGAGGTTTAACCTGTGCTGAGTACAGGGGAATTAGTATTTCACATGATTTGGAAGTGATACTTCTCTTAATGCAGCGCCAAAAAGCATTTGCCCTTTTTGCAGCCACATCACATTGTTGACACATTCAGCTTGTGATCTACAACAATTCCAAATTCTCAGTTGCACTATTGTTAAGCCAAGTATCCCCCCTCTTGTAACTACACATTTGGTTTCTTTTTCCAAGGTGCAGAATTTGGCATCTATTCCTACACAATTTTATTCAGTTATTTTGAGCCAATGCTCTTGCCAATCAAGATCATTTTGAATTTTGTTTCTGTCTTCAGGGCATTAGCTTTCCCACCCAATTTTGTGTCATCTGCAAATCTGATAAGCATTCCCTGCACCTCAAATCATTACTTCAAATGATCAAGAGCGCTGGGTCCAGGACTACACCCTGCAGTACCCCTCTCCCCAGTTCGGGAAGATGCTATTGCTGAGTACTCTTGGAGTCCACCTCTGTAGCCAATTGTGGATCCATCTGATAGGTGTTTGATCTAGCCCACTTTCAGCTATATAGACTTCGCATACCTGATCCTGCTTGCCAGATTGGTGCTAGCTCCCTTCATTGATTTATAGTGGGAGGGGAGTAAACAGAGGCTCCCCTCCCTCTGCATGCACCTGTTTGAGTGTATTTTGTGGCTTGCTGCTCGGGTGCTTGCTTGCCAACTCACTGCTTGTTGCCGCTGCCCGTGGGCACCTGCTTGTGGCTCTCAAACATTCAGCATATGTGGCTCTTTTGTTGAACAAGTCTGGCCAGCCCTGATCTATAGCATGACAACAATGAGGTTTAGAACTGACTGTACCTTGCTGGCAATCCAGCTCCAAGCTCTCCAATATAGCTTGGTGATGGAGGTTAAATTCCCCTGTCAAGCTTGCTTTCGCTCAGGTTCCATTTTTCACCATTAAACCCATTCTGTCCTACCTCCACATCAAAAATTGCTATTCTTTTTTTAAATTCATATTTTTGTTTGCAGTTTGCACAAAATATGCATTTTATGCCTATTTTTGGTATGACCCTGCCTCCAGCTGAATGCAGTCTCTGGAAAATACAGATTTTAGCATCTAACTGTATTCCAGTTCAAGTTCACAAAATACAGTTATGGTAAATCTGCACAGAAATAGGAAGACAACACATTTCTTACTCATCTCCACTTTGTAAATACTACATTTGGGTTATGGACTAGCTATGTATGTTGCTATGCAGCCACCCTGAAAAACTTTTCCTGTTACAGCACTATAGTCTCAATTCAAGGCTGATGATCCAATGTGAGCAAGAAAGGCTGGGACTTCCACACAGCCTTCCAGTCACTTCCCCAAACAAGCGATTTGGCTGACTCTCCACATCACACTTCTTTACTACCTAGTAGCCATTCATAAACATTTTGGGTACATGATGATGCTTCAACTGATGCAAAATTCTATTCCATTTCCTTCTTGATATAATGAACTTTTTCACTAAACCACACTCTGTGAGGCATATGAGTGCTTATTTTTTAATGATTGCAATTGTCAGATAACATATTTGACTGACATATGGAGGATTTACATAAATGTTCTTTCATACCAACTGAAACCTAGTAGTGGAGTTATCTTTTTGATTTTACTTGGTAAAGCTGCACAATAGCAGCATCATAAATGCTGAAATAACCCACAATTAATATTGGCCAGAAGAATGAAAAGATATGCAACTTACCATGTACTCATAGTGCCTTTGAACTTGTGGCTTTTAATTAATTAATTCACAATTTATAAATGCTTATTTAGCAATGCAATTTATATACAGCCATTCTGATAAAAGGTATTCAAGGCTAACAGTAAAAATCGTATACAGAATTAAATTAAATACAGTTAACGGTCAAAATAACAAAACACTGCACACATAAAATCAGATCAGTAAAAACAAAGGCCAAATCATATCAGTAGTAGCTGCAATAAATAAGTCAGATCTGCAGGACAAATGCCTTTATTTTCAATAACCCCTTTGTCAGCAGCTTATTAGAACAGGGCTAGAAGGGCCTTCCTTGGCAAAGACTTCCAGATCCTGAAAGCAACCACTTAGAACAGGGGTCCTCAAATTTTTCCACCAGGGGGCCAGTTGAAAGCTGCCAAAAAAGTGGTGCTGGCACGGGGGCGGCGCGTATGGGCACGCGCGCTGAGGCTGGGGTGGGGTGCGTGGCGAGGCAAGGTGAGGGGAGGTGTGGGCAGGGACACGCACCTTGAGGCGGGCGCATGAGGCAGTGGCTTGCTGGCTTGGAGATCGTTTTCTCTGAGGGAGCAAACTGCTGCCTCCCCGCGTGCAGAGCGAGGCGGGCGGTGGCAGGCGTGCGTGTGGGCGGTGCGCAATGGGTCTAAATGGGCATGGCGGGTCAGATAAATGGGCACGGTGGGCCAGAATCTGCCCCCGGGCCATAGTTTGAGGACCCATGACTTAGCAGTTCCTCTCTCATTCCCACAACATGTGGCTCAGATGTTGTTGAGACTTCAAGATGGGTTTCTCCTAAAGATGTTCAAACTTCAGTAGATTCATGTGGGAAAATAATACTGTCACGTAGCTTGATCTCAAACTATCTAGGGTTTATTTTTCAAACCAGCTCTTTCAATTGAGTAGAGAAACAGATTGGTAACCAAATGAAGCTGTTATACCATGGGAGTTTAGTTTCCTAAAACTGGCCCTGTTAAACAGTCTGGCTACAGCATTCTGAACAAGCTGAAATTTCTAAACATTCTTCAAAGACTGTTCCATGTAGAATCCATTATGGTAATCCAAACAAAATGTAAGTCAAGGCACCAGATCTGACATGCTCTGAATTTTCTGTTCTCTTGGCTTTTATTCTTGCTGAATTTCCAGACTTGTATTTACCTCACCAACCCAGATCAAGAAGAGAGGTGGTGGGAGGGTGGAAATGGGGGAACTTCAGGAGAAAAATGGTAGGGGATATATTAAGGTTTACCCATCTACCCCACATCCCAGAATCCCAAACCTGTGTTTATCTAGCAAACAGTGTCTCTAAATCCTGAGAAGGGACTCCATCTGTGGGATGAATTTCAGGGGGAAATCTTTGGCTGGCACTTCATGGAACTTCTCTGCTACAACTTGCCCTTCTAGCAAGGGAGACGTAGTGGTCGCTATTAATGTCATCCAGACTTGAGATAATCCATTTATTTTGACTCCTGGTCCATGAAATATCTTTAAACGGAAGTCCTAAATTATAAGAAAAGTTCATTACTATGCACACAGTCATCATTATTGTATCTACAAGTAACAGCTCTGCATTCAGAATATTTAATGCATACCTTATTTTAACTTCATTTTTCTCCAGCTTTCAGGTGCTTCCATGTAGACTATAACAAAGCTCATTCCCTTCACAATTAAATTCATACTAGCATTTTTCCAGTGCATAGTGTGATCGATTTGTATGAAACAGCAACTTGTCAAACATAAATTCTAAGGCCATCTTGCTTTAAACATGGCAGAACATTTGGAGACTGTCGAAAATATGACGACATCCTTGAAACCTAAGGGACTTATAAGGCCATCAAGTGCAACTCATATTAAGGCAGAGTTGTCTATAGTCAAGAGTGACTAGAAAACTAGTTACTAAGACAAAAATGATATCGAGAAAATTGCTAAAACATGCATATGTAACCTTTTAATCCATCTGTTAGTGGTATATCATATTGACCATTCATTCAAAGATCTGACAGCTTTTGGAAAAATATCGAGGTATGATAATTGGGCTTCCAAGAATGTGTTCTTGACTGCTTGCAAATGTAAATCTATATCATCATAATTAAATTTTAAAAGTTATGAGTTATCATGATCTGTCTCTGCATATTGAACTCTTGAATCCTTACTGTTAAAAATATAGGCTTATGGAGGCTATTTGGGACTAAGTCTGACAGGAGTAATTTATACAGAATCAGAGGCCTCTTAAGTGCAAAAGAGAGTATGTGTTACTACCTTATCATTGTCTTGCGCAGACCCAGTTTTTACATGCCTTCTGTATCCAAAAAGTATGTGGGCTGCTCTCTCAGCTGTGACTTGTTTTTTGGATTTTGAGTCTGGATCCTCTGCTAAGGTATACACAGGGCTTTATTGTGCTATCACTCTGTTTTATTCACATACTTTTACAGGAGTTCAGGACAAAATTGCCTTCAATTTGTGACCTTCTCTTGTTTCCTAAACACTTCTTCCACCATGTTTCTTACCACAGAAAATCCACTAAGGAGGGAAACTTAGACTCACTGCACAATGACTTTTGAATGGTAGCATTAGGAGTCATCTTTCTGGAGCACTCCAAGTCAGCATTATTCCAATCCGATCCAGCTTTTTTCCCTTGAGATCATTTGCAGTTGCTCTAGGTTGAAGGCAACTTTATCCAGTCTTAAATCTCAGTAAGGGCACATACTTATTTGTGACCAGGCCTTGAAGCAGGCAATTGACAATTTTTTAAAATAGTAATATAGGAACAGTGCAAAAGACCTGGAAAACTGTTCATTCACTGTGGATTCTTTGTGCATTGTTGACATCTGATTTCTCAACCCTAATTAATTTAAGTATATATTTGTGGATACCAACAAAAATTCCACTCTACTGAGTTTATACTGTGCTTCAAGTATGAGGGCCCCATAATGCACATTTGCTTACATTTGGCCTAATCCTTCGACATGATGCTGTCCCACTCAAGCACTTTTTTTGCAGCATAGCCTTGGGACCTAATCCTAAAGAGTTTTTAAAACATATAAATCTCATTCATTTCACTGGAATGAGACTAATTCTTACTGCAGTCTTGCACAGTTCCTGTTGATTTGACCACGGCTTCTGTAGCACATATTCCTGGAACATTCTGTTTATGAATTTATGCCAAAAAGAATGTAATTTATCCAGGTTTGCCTTATTGTTATTCTTCCAATTTTGACAGCATTATGTAGTTGTTTTAATTTTAATTTTCCCAATTTCCAAGGGCTTAAAAACAGCTAAGTCAACAGCATTTCTAAAAATTCCATTAGCACTTTCATCATGCTGACAAATTAATCTTGGGCATCTTGAGCCACTTCAAAAGTAATTCTCACTGGGACCTCCGTTTCATGTTACACCAGGATTATGAATGCGACCTTAACTTTCTAAAAAGACATATTCAACCTTGCATGGGAGGCTTTATACTGAAACTGAAATAGTATGACCTGAATCAAAGTTTCATATGCAAGCTGATGTATACATGGCATTTTCAACAAAGCTTCCTCACTTACTCCAGTATCAGAGGTATCTCCATGCAGACGGAACAATCCCTAAGGCTTTACTTACTGTGAATGATGACTTTTCGGCTTTCCAGGAAGTTCTGTGGCTTCATCTTGAGTTACCCTACCATAATATCCAAATGAAGAGCTAACTGTAATCTTAATCCTAACAAGAGAGCAACTCAGTGCAAATTACTACTTACCCTGGCCATTTTAACCACTGTTCAATAGAATCTGTAACTTGTCTGAACCTGAAGGTATTGCTGCTCACCCAACCTATTACTGAATCTGGGCACCTTTCCAACACTGTCTCTGATGATAGCAGCTTCATGTAAATGTTAAGACCAAATAAAATTATGGATAAAGCAATGGAACTATCCAATGCACCATGGGACAAGCACAAAGATGTCCAATACCAGTTCCTACTGCATTCTATCAAGCAATACCAAAGCAACCAGAGCTTCATGACCAAAACATCCATGCCAGAATGACAATCTAGAACCATGTTGTGGTCCATCTAAACAAATAAGATATCCAAGAGAATCTGTAGGGTCACACTTCTCCATCATTGACTTGGCATACATTTTTCAATGTGAGCTTAAGTGGACTCTGGGGGATGGTGGAGGACAGGAAGGCCTGGAGGAATGTTGTCCATGGGGTCGCGATGGGTCAGACACGACTTCACGACTAACAACAACAACAACAACAACAACAACAACAACAAAGTTTTTCAAAAGGGATTTACTACCAAACCCTGGCCAGAAGCCAGGTTACAATGGGTCCAGACAACCAACAAAAGCCAAAAGTATGTGCAGGTCAGCAACCACCATTCATCTGTGTACCTTCTCCAAAAAGGGGAGACTGGAAACTGGTCCATAGTTGGAGCAGTCTGTAGCACAGCAGATCAGTTAATGGTATCATAAAAAATGGGGCAGCCTGAGAGGTTGAGCACATGATTGCAGGAAACAAACATACTAGTACACAAATATAATGCATCTTAAAAGTCTCTTAGGATATTTAAACCATAAAATTTAGAATTTAAAAAAGTACTATGTTTCAGTCTATGAATTTTAAATGTCCCTGTAATTCACTTGTGCTTCATTTCTAAAGTAGTACAGCCATTATTGTTCAACAGATGCCAGCATCCCAGCATGCATAGAAAAACATCACATTTAGATGCACGCTTTAGGGGAAACAACTAGTAAACTTACAATTATTTTTTCATTGTTTGAAATTAAAACCGTCAAGTGCAATATAAAAATTGTCATCACAGTGTTCACACTACACTCATAGGAGTGTTCAAAACAACTTGTTACTATTGTTATCAAAACAAAACAAAAATGGTATTTGTATAGACCACAACAATATCTGTAGCAAACCCACAACAACTAAATCAAACTGATTGGCTTTAGGTAATTTTAGCCATATGCTGTTGGAAATATAACACTGGTATGTAGATGAAATTACAATACTGTATTTGAGGTGAGCAACTGATTGCATTACTAGCAAACATTTTATAGTTTGTATTTCTCCATTAAACCAGCTTTATTATTATAAATTGGTAAAACATATTGTGCATGTAATACAATTTGTAAGTATCAATAACCTAGAGCATAATTCTGTCTCTTGTAAACAGCTGTCTACGCAGAGTTAGGATGGGGCAGAAATGCTCCTCCACCAGCAGAGAAGCCCCCTGCTGGTCAGGTGCCTGCCAGCCTCAGAAGCTCTTGGTTCATGGTGTATACATCTAGTGCTGATGGTACTCCCGCTGATCACAAGCCCCTTACTTGGATGATCTGAGATGGGGATGCACTGGAGGTACTCTTGGATCTGCGAGATCCAAAGTGCATTTCTTCTGTCAAGAGTGCCCTGGATTAAATGCATCAGCTGTGCCAAATTCAAAATGTTTAAATAATGAAGTTCTACTGAGATTTGCAGGCCTCTTTGCCCCACCCTCTCCTGTCAATTAATATTAATTTTTCTTTACATTCTGATAGAAAAATCACTTACATTTACAAATAACAAAAAGCAGTAACATTCAATTTGTCTTAACCTCATTTTAATTAAATAATTGCTGTTTTCCTAGCATGTATGCCATATACATATCTCACTTAGAAATCCATCTAACTCAACAAGTAACTGTATACACAAACAAATTAAAGTTGAGAATATGCACACAATATGGCCAGGGTGCAGAATCAGAGCTTGTAATGGGGATGTAGCCCTGTTTACTAACTAGGATTTGAGTCTGAATATTCATGATTATAGATACCAGTTCATCAAAGAATGTATGGGAGCACCATGGCTCCATCTATTTCTGCTAGAAAGCAGCATCTATATCTAGGTAGATGCTGAATTAGATACACCTCTCTTGAATGAGATGCTTACATGGGGCTGTTCTGTGTAGAAGAATTTGAATCATTAGAGTTGGCCCAAGGCCCATTCATGTCTACTGAAAAATCATGCATGTACTTAGTTCTTTGTCACTGAAATCAACGGGACTTAAAAGTAATTAATCCTGGCAAGATTGTTCCCTGTGAATTTTACTCCTAACATGGACAAAGCCCAAGTATTTCAGCTTAACTATCTTATATAAGGAATGGTTGGATAAAAAGTTGAAGAGTTGGCTCATTCTTTAACTTATTAAAACAATCAATCAACTATTTCAAGCCAAGGTTAACATTAGTAAGCTACAGTCTGACCAACCCTAACAAAACGTGCACGCCCATCCCTATACACACAATAATAAGGATTCCCAAGCAGTTACTTTTTGTCTTCATGTCTGTCACTTGATGGGCATTAATTTCCTTCTGGGAACAATTGGTCATGGGAGATAAACTGCAAGCACAGTCATGGATGAATGGATGACTCCCCTTCATTCTCTCACTGAAAAAGCAGAAGTGCTTTCTGCAAGAAGAGAGAATGAATACCACACATCACAAAAGGGTATCAATTCATTCAAGGATATCAATTCAGGGCATGTCTTGACAAGCAGTTTTTCACACAATCTGTTATGAGACAGTCAAAAACTCAACGCTGTGTCACTCTTTGAGTCTGTTTTCTGCTTTTTTCATTAAAAAGCTTGCATCTCATTAAAGGGCTAGAAGCTTCCATGCTCTTTAACAGAGATCTTAATTCCTCCAAATCTTCATTGCAATATTTGCTGTGAGAAAGCATGCAATTCTGGGTACAGAACACATATAGAATCAAAGACCTGGATGGCCTAGAAGGTGATCGGGTCCAACCCCCTGCTGTGTAGATCACCCATTTACACCATCCCACTCAGATGACTTTCCAGTTTCTTTTTGAATTTCTCTTCCGTGGGAGAGCCCGTGAGCTCTCTAGGAAACTGGTTCCACTGTTGTATTCCTCTGACAGGAAACTTTTCCTGATATCTAGCCTGAATCTATGTTGCCGCAACTTGAGTTGATTATTCTGTGTCCTACGCTCTGGTGTCAACAAGAAGAAATCTTGACCTTCCTCTTTGCAACAGAGGTACATTTGTTCTCTCAGCTCTCAGGGCTGAACATGTCCATTTCTCTCAGTCTCTCCTCATAGGGCAGTGTTTCCAAACCCTGGGTCATTTTTGTTACCCTTCTCTGGAAGCTTTCTAATTTTTCTGCATCTTTTTAAATTTTGGTGCCCAGAACCAAGTTAGATTCAAGAGTGAAATTAAATTAGATTTAAAATGACAAGCCCTGTTATGGAGAAATAAACAGAGAAAAGAATATTCAGGAAGAATATCTTCTAGGTGTGCTTTCTAGATTTAACTCAGATAATGTAGACTTAACTCAGATGTTAATCAAGTGCTTAACTCAAATTAATACAATGCTTAGCTATTTCTTACAGAAGTTGGATTCACATTTCACATTCACCTAACTTCAGTGTATCCTTTTTTCCTTCATCAAGCACATGGTTAATTGCAGTGTGTAAGCCAGGAACCTTGAGAGTTTAGGGCACCCACTTTCCTGATTAGAAAAATTAGAGAGAGTCTATGTTACCACACAAATTGCTGCAAGTGGCCTCTTCAGATTTTCATGTTAGATGTGAGTATATACACAGCTATACCACTTATGTGAAAGGAGGAAAAAAGTGACCCGTATATAGGAAGCAAATAAAACCTTTCTGATAGTCTTGAAGGCAGAATCAACATTTCTTCCCACCTATCAACTGAGCATGCATTAAAGGGCCATGCTAAGGAAACTGCTGTCCATGATTCAACATTTCCTGTTCCCTTTGTAATGGCTTGGTTATTAACTGAATTCTAATTAATGGATGTGAATTCATACTCACTGATACCCAGTTCACATGTAATAACAACCCATGGACTCCCAAGGAGGAGTGGGAGAAAGCTGATGGGCTCACCCAAAACTTCCACTTTTACTCAGCAACCCACAAGCAGCTCTATTGTAGGTTGCTGAGTATGCCATCCAAACCCAGATCACTGGGTTGTGCAGGGGCTAAACAAGTGAGTGGTTAACCCCAAAAAAGACTATGGGTTAACCACCAGTGGTCTGGGTTTGGATGGTAATTTAAGCAATTTATGTCAGAGCCACTCGTGAGTTGCTGAGTAAAAGCAAAAGTGATGGCACACAACTGGCAACATGCCTGCTTTTTCCTTCTCATCCCTGACAGATCATGTGTTGTTTAGCCCATGGGCTGCCAGTTATAAGAGTAAGAAAGAAAACAGATTGACTTTAGCTTTAAAAAAGTGTGCTTAGTTGCTTGCTAGCTGTTCAACCCCTATTTCTCAGAATAATGAATGTTATAAAAACCCCAATACACCCCCAAAGATAACTAAGTCTGGAATGCTGTCATGGTACTTCCCATTGTTCAAGGAAGCTAGAAGCATGAATCAAATTAATTTCTCATTTTTCATGTACAATCAACACATCTTTCCTTGTAATACTCAGATGTTCACAATATCTGGCTGGCCTTAAACAGGAAGGCAAAATTAGTGCCTGCTACCAATGTTCTTCCTTTCCAAAGGGGAAATGTGAAGTTTTGGTTGTGAAATCACAATAATTTGGAGTGTAATTTACGAATCTTCAAGGTGCAATACAATTGCAGCAACAAGCTCTATCATTCTTCCCAGGTCTAAGTTACTACAATGAACCTCAGCAAGTTTCAGAAAGCAGTCTCGTATTAGTTCTTTCCAAACCTTTGTGAAGACACCCCAGGATCTATCAATGACCCATCCTTCTCCAGGCTTTGTTCTCATCATTGGTAAGCTGGCAGAAATAGTTGTAAAAGTACTTTTACTGATCTTCCTGCGAAGTGTTCTATTTTCTAAACACTCTTTTTTTAACACTCTGTATCTTAGCTAGGCAAAGATGATTATTTCCCTCAGATCATAATGCATTCATTTGTGAAACGTAGATATGACAAAATCAGATAAACCTATTGCATATTTTTGTAGCATTATTAGGTTCTAATAGAACTAGATTCTTCCTTGTTGGTATTTTTAATTAGATGGTAATTCCGCCATGCCAATTCTGAACTGTCTAGATATTTCTAAATTTTCTTTTTTCATTTATATTTGGCTACTATATCCTTTCTACTGCACAATGCATGCTCTATTTATCTAACTTAATGGTACATGCATGCCATGGCATGGTGTGATCACATATTATATAGCTTAGATTGTTCTTAAGTTATGGCACTGTGAAAGTTGCCATAATACTTCTTTGTGTCAGTGGATCCAATTGATTGGCTTATTATCAAAGGAACCACAATATTATGTAAATAACCGTAAGCACATCAAGAATGTTCATGTCACTGCTAGCTCTCATTGGGAATGACTGAGATAGGACATGGTGTCTTTCTGTTGGTTGTGTTGATCCATATGGTAAGGATTCTCACATTATAGCTGCCTCATGGGTTGAGTGACCCACAGATGAGCTGGGCAGAATATAAGGATTGATCCTGACATACTTAACAGGAACTTCTCAAACAGTGAGACAAGGCCAGGCCTGACCTTTCTTTCCACTCATTACATATAAAAGGTCTACTGTGAACATCATGGAATTGTTCAAGTGTGGTCTAGTCATCATCCTAATGAATATATGGGAAGGCCAAAGGCCACCTTGCTAGGCAATCCTTTCATCGTCATTGTCATCGTCATCATCAAAACACTGGTACCTTCTTTTCCTTCCAAAGGGGGCTGATAAGTGTTGCTTTATCATCACAAATAACTCTGCATAGTCAGTAAAGCTATGAGATAAGCCTAAGGCTCATGTACAGCAAACTCAGGAGTCAACAGGTGGTGGAACATGGAAAGATCACACAATTATGATCCTTCCTCAGTGACTTACCTGCACAGATACCTTTGCATGCACACCTCACATCCTAGGACTCTTAAAAATCAACAGTAACAACTGAGTATATGACTCTAGGTAAGACACAAATGCAGAAATACAACCGTGTGGGTAACCCTTTTTGGGCTTATGGGCACATTTGGCAAATTGAGAAACTGTCCTGGGCACCACCACAGAAGGGCAAGGGTCAGGAAACTGCCTAAAAGACTGGGCAGAAGGCAGAGGTGGGTTTTGGGCACCAACAAACAAGACAGATGAACCTACCATTTCCAGTGCCAACAGAAACCTATTTCACAGAAGGCAACTCTTCCTTTCCTCTCCCTAACCCCCTTAAACTTATTTTTTTTCCTTTTCCTCTTCAGTCTGGATCAGCCCCAGATTCCCTTTCTCACAAACACACATTCCAAATAGCCATCACTCCCATCCTCCATCCTTTTATCCACATGCAAGCACCCCATGCATCCATTGTACATGCATCCATTGTATACATTTGCATACACGCCTCTCTTCTCCTCCTCACTGAAAGCCACGAAACCCCACTCTTCTTCAAAATCCTTCCAAAGTCTACCCTAAACAGTTCCTACGCAAAGACCCCATCCATTCAGACATATAAGTACATGACCCTTCCCACCCCCTTCCAGGTCACTTCTGGCTGATTCCTTCAGTCCCCAGTGGTTCCCTGTTCCTCTCCCAAACACTCTTCCCTATTGACTTCCTGCTGCCTTCCTTGACCCTCCAGCTGGCACATGGCTGCTTCTCATAGTTCCTGCTATGCTCTCCCTAGTGTGCTGCACCTCTTTTTAGCCCCACCCCCAGGTTAGCAGACAGAATGATAGGAGCCCTTTCTACCCCCCCCTTTTTTTTATGGCTGCACCCACTGCAAAGGAAAGTATCAGCCTGCAGCTGCCTGCCATTTTCATTTCTTAAGAATGACATATGATCTAGAGGCTTTCATGGGAAATGAAAATGGCAGCTGCTAGAGAACTTCACTTTAAAGTGGTCCTAGCTGCCATTAGGAAAATGTGTATGTGAGTTAAAGTAGGAGGAGCACGGCATGTCAGTGGGTACCAAGAAAGGTGTTTGGGGGTGTCTTGGTGCCCATGAGCACCATGTTGCCAAACCACTATGATCTTGCATCCAAAATGTGGAATCCAGACTTAAGGCTTACACAGTCCCCCTGTTCCAGAGCAGTTTGGCTTTCTAAACATGACTTTTGGTGACATGTTGGTTGCCACACAGTGAACTGCAGAGATGAACAAAGATCTTAAATTGGAATTCCCATGTCCAAACAGAACAATTTGATTATAAAATAAAGATCAACAGACTGGAATGAGTTTGCACCTACCATGTGGCACAGTCAGAAATAATGAATGCCATGTATACAACAGTATGTTACTAGCAGAGGTGCAGAACAAAAGAAAAATATACCACAACAGGGGTACATGTTACAAATCAGTACTGCATGGTTTAAGAAATACATCAAGAAAATAATCCGCATAACTCAAGTAAGTAAGACATGCTATAACTATATAGGGAAGTGAGAATGCCCTTTTGGTTGCTAGACAACTGAAAAAAAAAACATCTGTACTACAAAAGAGTAAGCACTGAACATAAATAAAACTGCAAACAAACTGAAGACTTATTCTGCATTAAACTGGAATTATTATCTCCTTCTGACTCATAATGCCACTGTTTTAACTATATTCTAGAAGACTCAGGTTTTGACCACATGGTTTGAGCAACTAACCTGCCATAGATGGGCTTGAATAAAGGTTTTAAGTGTGCCTCATACTCAATTTTTCTTCTACATAAAATATGGCATAAAGGTGTCATCCTGCTCCCTGAGTAGCTCACTACTCATTTCTTAATGTATCAAGGGTTTTTTTAGACCAATAGAAACACTCCCATGGGCAAAATAAATAAATAAATAAATAAAATGCAGCCTTGAACTCCAAGGAAGATAAGGAGCCATGGATTTAACTGCTATCGAAAAAGCACTGCTATATTGTGGCATTCCTGCACTCAGTTCCACATAGAAGTCAATGAGTTTGAAGTGTAGGTAATGGCATCAAATTACAGCTGAGGTTTTCTGCCTCTTTTCTTTTTCATAAGTAACAACAAGAGTAAATCTATTTCCAATTCTCTTTTAAATTCTCATATATGTAAGCTGAATATATTCAGTATTTACAATACTCTTCCCTTAAGAGATATCTGGATCAGACAAGAACAGCAATGTTTGCACTGGTTCCATATTTCATGGAGAAATGGCACTCAAATAAATTTTACTATGGCACTTTCGAGATCTGACATCATGTATATGCTAATACTAGTAAAGCCACCCATATCCAGACCGATTTTCATTAACAGAATACTACACCAGGCTGGCTCCTCTTTTGCTTTTATTCTTTAGAAGCCTCAACATTCGTGTTCTTGGATTGGCATCTGTCAACCACAGGCTGATTAGATTCTTGTTGCTCCCTTAAAAACCCAAGGAAATAAAAAAGAACAGCAGGACTATGGCATGTTCCCTCACCAGTTGTTCTCATGCAAGCAAAACATACAGCAGGAAAAAACAATTATATTTGAAGGTTTTGCTCAAATACCATTGAACATTGTCAACCGTGGTTATTTCTGAGGACTCCTTCACCGCACAGCAGACTATAGCAAAGAATGCTAACATTTCCTGTGGAAACTACTTTTTGCCAGTAATATCCCACTGTTCTCCCACCCTTAAAATGTTGTGGGTTTCAAACAAACGAACACCATTAGGTAGAATATGGTATTTTGATAATAGATACAAGGAAATGTTTGCTCTGCTCACCACCTTGCAGACATTTTCTTTAAATCACACACACAACACTAGGAGAGGAAACTAAGGGAAGGGGGGGTTGTGTGCATATGCAGGGGGGAACGATTCACCAGAGCACTGTAAGAAGCTGTTGCCCCACAGAAAAAGGTGCCTTGCAGATGTCAAAGTTCGGAGTTATAAATGAGAGGGAGGAAGGAGTGCATTAAAAAAGCCTTCATTGATCTCTAGTTTTGGGTTGCTAATTTCTAGCTGTTACCTGGTTATGCACGGCTTCAAAGTAGTTTACGAACCTCTCTCTTGCAGAGTGCATGGCTATATAATCCTTCTGCACCCTGGAGAGATAAAGACACCTCTCCCTCCCTCCCTCCCTCCCTCCCCCGCTCGCTCTCGCTCCCTCACACACCCCTTTCCCTTCTCTGGCTGAGAGCCTTCCTTGCTGCATGCGATGTTCAGTCCCATTTTGGCTATCCAGTTTTATTCAGAGCCCTCCGGACTGGCAGGAAACTGCTCCACACGAACAGAAAGCTCCGCGGAAAAGAAAAGAGGGTACAAAAGAGGAGGCAAAAGAGCCCAGAAACGCAGGCAGCAGGAGGGACCCTCCGCCCCGGGAGCAGCAGCTGCTGGTGCTGCTGCTGGCGTGAGACTCCCTCTGTTCAAAGAGCCCCTCAGCTGCGGCGTTACTATAGAGACATCACCGCCAAAGCGATTCCCGTTAGGGCGAGTCTCTCCCGCAGACCCCGAGAGGGGCAGGGGCGGCGGGGAGTCCCACGCAAGCCCTCCTCGTTTCGGCGCCTCCGCTGCCGCCTTCCCCTCCATGCAGACAGCCGAAGGGGCGGGCGCCCCAGTGCAAACTTGTGGCAGCCGCTCGAGCTTCCCCTTCGCTTCTTCCCTCAGGTGGAAGTTGCACTCACCCTGCCGGGGCTCCCTCCTGCGTCTCCGCCACCTCCAGGGACTCACCGCCGTTGCGCCGCCAGCTCCCGCTTTTCCTGCCGCTGCTGCCGTCTGCCTCCTCCGGCACAACGCGGCCCGGGCAGGTTTGGGGACGCGAGCGCCGGCTTCTCCTCGGCTGCTTGCGTCACAATAAAGCCGAGGCCATTCCCCACGCCGGGAATTCGGGGGGCTGGGGAGAAGGGAGGGGGCGGCCACGTGACTTCAAAGGGAGGCCCTGAGGGAGGAGGA
This sequence comes from Varanus komodoensis, assembly GCF_004798865.1. Lineage (NCBI taxonomy): Eukaryota > Metazoa > Chordata > Lepidosauria > Squamata > Varanidae > Varanus > Varanus komodoensis. The sequence goes on along the minus strand of NW_025336087.1, from coordinate 33,933,243 downwards.
GGAGGAAGGGCAGACAGAGCGGTGGTGGTGGTGGTGGTGGTGATGGTCAAGCGGACGCGCTCGCTCGCTCCTGCTCTCGGCGCGGAGCGCGAGCGTCTGGAGCTTCCCCACCCGGACAGCCCTTGATGCCGAAGCAGCCCCTCGAAGCCCCCTCCCCGGGCCGCCCCTCACCGGCCACGCGCTCCCACTCTCTCCTACTCATTCGCCCGCTGCTCACTTCTTCGCTCTGCCCCCCCGTCACACACACACACACACGTACGCTCCTCGCCCCCCCGCCCCCCGGCTCCGCGACACACGTTCTGTTGCGCTCTCGCTCTTTCTCGTCTTTCCTGGCCTTTCCCGTGTTATTCCTCCTTCGCCCAGCTCTCCAGCTTTTCTTTGGCACGCATTCCTTTACAGTCCTCTTCCTCTCTGTTGCACAGCACCCCCCTGGTCCTGGATTTTTCTCTGACACACTTTCCATGTGCGTCCATCTGACACACTTTCTTCCATCTTTCTTTCTCTGACATTCCTCTTCCTCTCCTGCTCCATTCACACACTATTTTGGTTCCTTCGGGCGTTTTTCTTTCTTTGCTCTTCCTGTCATTTTATCCCCTCCCACCCTGTATTCTGTATTGTATTCTAGTTTCTCCATCAGTTTTTCTTCCTCTCGACCCCCTTTTTTCTTGACCAGGCTGGTGTACATTCCCTCCACGTGACTTCTCTTCATGGGAGAGGGTCCTCATCAGAATGAAACATCAAGAAACATATTTTTAACATTCCTACTTATGCTACTGTAGAGATAAAGGGACACTGGTTATGGTCAGTGAAGCTACCACATTCTAGAAAAGGGGGCAGCCCCTTAAAATAGGAGACATATCCCAAACCTGCATGTAAACCTAAGTAGCCTGGTCTAGCACAATTGCCTGTGCCTTAATTAAAGCTTTCCTCCTCTCTCAGGAGTTGACAGAAGTGTCCAGGGCTGGCCTCAGCTGTTAGGAGCTGCCTGTCTTGGCCCACGTCCAAGATATCCTTCTGGCAGTATACAAACCATTTACATGATGTGGCTTCGGATGCTTCCACACGGCTCTACCCTTTAAGAGCAGCTCCCATCCTATTCACAGTGCCTCCAGGCAGGACTCCGCATTGGCTGTCTACACGGGTGCAGCACCGTATCCGCAAAGAGATGTTTCAATATTGCAGCCACATTTTTCAACAAGTTGCCCTGTTGCTTTCAGTGCTTGTCTCACTTAGTGGCGCAATGAAACTGCAGCTGCGGGAAGTACAGGAAAAGCCTTATCAGCTCCTGTTTCAGTGCTCTTTTCAGCTTCCTGATGCTGTGATTAGTCCACAAAGAAGGCGGAGACTCCTCCATTCATCCTGGTGCCTTCTCCTGGCTTGTGTTGTTCCATATTCCCTTGAGTAGCCCCATCTGCACTGATTGCCGAAATGACTCAATATTGTACAATGCCTTTACTATATTGATGCCCTGCTATATGCTGTGGAAAATCCTATCACATAATATAAGCTTCAAGAATTGCATATTAATGTTCTTGCTTGGAAGAGAAATGTAGTGTCATATGCGCGCACATGCGCGCACACACACTCTCACACCCAGGGCTCTGAAACAGCTTAAGTGATCAGCATCTCTAAAATGTCATTTGAAAATCCATGTGTCTGGGGAGAATGAAGTGAATTCATTAACCCAAGCTATTCATGAACCTTGGAATTCAGACTTTAATTCCTCCAAAGTCCTTCATACTATTTTGCTGACTGGCTATATAGACTGGAAAGCCCTCTAGGACTTCAGAGCCACTTAATCACTTAGGGGCAAGCCATGGCCCATGGGCCACATGGAGTCTGCAGCGCCATTTCCCATTCTCCAGGTAATTTTCTTCTGCTTCTCCCTGCTGCTGGATGATTAGTATGAAAGCAAATGAGGAGTGCACCAGCTTAAACACTCCCATCCCTGTGCACTGAGGTGTGTGTATATGTGTGTGCGCGTGTGTTTACTTTTGTTTGAGAGAGAAAGGGAGGGAAAGCCAGGCGCCATCCACTATTACCCTTGGCATGCAGCCTTGGCATGCCATTCATTACTTTATGTGGCCCCTGAGGGCAAAAAGAATGCCTACCCGTGCACTAAGCCAATGACAAGCAGAAGGGCCACAGCTGCTACACTTTCCATTATCACTGCATTACGTCATCAGAACAGACTTTTCCAGAAAATATTGATAATGTGATCAAGTGGAAGTATTTATGAGGAATTAGGAAGAGTCCAGAGGAGGGCAACAAAAATGACCCACAGTTTGGAGACACTGCCCTATGAGGAGAAACTGAGAGAACTGGGCATATTCAGCCTTGAGAAAGCTGAGGGGGGGGGGCATGATATCCCTCTATAAGTACCCCAAAGACTGTCACAGAGAGGAAGGTCAAGATCTGATACCAGAGTGTAGAACAGAGGTCCTCAAACTTTTTTGATAGGGGGCCAGTTGAAAGGCTGCAGTGACTGTTGCGGGCCGGTGAGGTGCCTTCAGGCATGCACGAGGCAGCATCGGGTGCGCGAGGTGGTGGCTCGCTCAGAGATCTCCCAGAGAGTTCAAAACCATCTAGTGAGCAAGCTCACCATCTCTGATTGAGCAAGCCACTGCCCCGCCGCTCGCATGGTGGCACAGGCCAGATGGATGGCCATGGAGGGCCGGATCCGTCCCGTGGGCCATAGTTTAAGGACCCATGGTGTAGGACATGGAATAATCAAGTCGAGCTGCGACAACCCAGATTCAGGCTAGATATCAGGAAAGGTTTCCTCACTGTCAGAGCAATATGGCAGTGGAACCAGTTGCCTAGAGAGGTCATAGGCTCTACCACACTAGAGACATTCAAGGTGAAAATGGACAGACATCTGAGTGGGATGGTGTGTAATTTAATGACCTGCAACAGCAGGAGGTTGAACTTGATGGCCTTCATGGCCCTTTCCAACTCTCCTCCCCCCCCCCCCATGTCTGTGTGTGTGTTCAGGGGAGGGTTGTATGACTGACTTTCCAGATTATTTGGTGCTTAAGATATTCTCCATGCAAAGGAACTGGTTTTTTGAAACCAGGCAGTTCTTATTCACATGGCCCCTTCCAACTCTACTATTCTATGATTACATGATTCTCAGTGATACCAAAGACAGAACTTTCATGGGGTTATTATGACTGGATTCTCAAACTTTTCAAAGCTGCTTGCTTTCTTCTTCATGGAACTTAATGAAGGCCACAGAGGAGGAGAAGCTGTCTCCAGCATCCTCAAGCAGTAAGAACATAATGGGTTAATACAACATTTGTACAAAGCAAAATGTATTTTCTCTGCCAGATCAGATCATAAATAAAAGAAGTTTTTTTTCCAAGCTGCAATTAATGAGTAGATGAGGATGATACTGCTTTGTTTGCTTTCAAATAAATATTGACTTTTTGGTTTATTTAGTACGGATTATCTGGTACATCTCGAGTGGCTATTTTAATTGGGCCATTTAAGGTAAAAAAAGGACAGAACTATATGGACAGAAAACTTCTACCTTGTCTCCATCCATCCCATTATAGTTAATGGCAAAACTTCCACTAATTGAATGGGTTCAACAGACATAAATCTTAGGATTGACAGAATAGTCTTCTGATTTGATTATCCTGGCAAATGTGTATTAATGCATTAATACCATAACTTGGTATTTAGGGCTTAGAATTGTAGGAAATTCTGGGGTGTGAGGAGGCCCCAGTCTGATTGCTAATCAAGAGGAGACCAAAGTATAGATCATATTTGAAGATGTTCATGAAAACATTTATCCTGGTTATCTGTGTTACTTTGCACAGGTTCCAGATTTGCATGATTTTGTGAAATTTGTGGAGTCATTCAGAAGCACAACAGAACAAGCAGGATTCTGAGTAGACTGATGATGTCCCAGGCACCCCACTGGGGTACAGGGAGTAATATGCCACTCTGTGCATCAAGAACTACGTTTTTCAAAGTTCCTTAATTGTAAGAGGATTTTCTTATGCAGAGATAGGAGGAACTAAAAGAGTCCAATAGCTGGAAAGAGCTGTAGGTCATAGTCATTGCAGCCAATGCTGCTGATGCTAGGATCTGCAGAATATATAGTAAACCAGTAGAGTAAACTGGTTCTAGATTCTAGAAAGAGGTAAAACTATCTAAGGGTGCCACCCAGTGTGGTTGCCCATAAATCTCTGAACATGGTAGATTACAGGCATGTAAACAAGCACAGGGAGGCATGGAGGCAGGGCCTGCCTCTGTGCTTCACCTGCCCTTCAAAACACACCAATGGTTGATTTCAGCTTCCTCTCCCTCTTAGCCTGCTTGCAAGGAAGAGAGGCCGAAGTACACCAGATTCCTTATATCCGGGCAGAACCTCACTCCTTCCAACCCTGACCCCCGGAACGCCCCTTCTCCCAGTGCCAGCTCCAAAGGTGCTTTGGTGACTTCAGAGCTGCAGCTGGAGAGGAAAGAACTCTTCAGAGCTCTAGCCCTGGAACACATTTCTGAGGTTGGAGCTTGGATCCTGGCCCTAGCAGCCATACGACTGCACTGTGAAGTTATTTATCCAGGTACCCTTGTCTAACTAACACATATATTTGCTATACTACTCTGTCTGGCTGTCAGTTGGGCACTTGAAAACATAAGAAATGCACTTCCTTTCCTAACTTCTTTAAAGAACACTAATAATGCCTTTTTCAAAACAAAGGGAAAAGAGGCAAGGAAATAATTACAAACTGGGTCCGGACCAACTTATGCTTGGTCACTTTGGTAATTTTTTAAAGAAAAATATTTTTGTATATATTATGCTACTATACCTCACCAACAAAATTAGGAAGGGTGGGATAATATAACAGACTTCTTTGATATAAGTGCTGCTTTCATTTTTAAAAGTAGGGATGCAAGCAGAGCAGTTTCAGAGAATGTCATACGGGTGTGCTAATGGGCAAAACCAGCAGGGGCTGGAGAAGGCTGAATCTGAGCAAGTGCTCACCAGGGCTTAGCTTTGGAAATGCTTTCTAGTGCCAGAGCATGCTGTAGAACACATGAATTAATAATAAACAAGAGGATAGCTTTGATGACATGCCATGTGCCTCGCTCCACAACCACAACCATGCCCACACACAAGGCTAAAGAACTTTCAAGGCATGCTTGAGCCTGGATATTCCTCAGTTTAGAAATTAAGCATGGGGACAATATACATTTTCTGATGGACAGGCAATATATGCTTCTGGGAGGTCTGGAATTCCTCCACTTGGTTGTACAACTAGTGCTATTGTTGCTGTTGTTGCATAAACCAAGCAGCAACATCAAGAAAATATGCTGTTTCGTCTTATATTAAATGTGCAAGTGCAAACGTATTACCTAATAGTAAATGGAAATGATGGAATCAGTAACCATAGTCTCTGTGGTCTACCACAAATAATAGTCACACTAGCTATTTTCTAGTTATGTAAGCACCTGATTCTAATGAAGCATATAACACATATTGATTATGAATGTGGTAGCACAGTTGTACAGCAGGATGTACAAAGGAAGGATCATGTGTCGTAATTTTAAGAGAGTACAGATCCTTATGTCAACATGCAAGTGGGCTCAGACTGCATGCGCTCATGCAAACAGGATGGTGCACCACCTTCTAGGTCATTCACTGTCCCTTAATACCTGCTTGAATTGAGGCCCACACACATACACAGCTGTATGTAGGTAGTGATGCACAGAAGACTTTAGAGATCACCTGAGTTACGTCAGGGGTCAGGACAACATGATTTGGCCTTGCTTGCTTGTTGAGATACATCAGTTCAAGAACTTCCCAAATGGGCTGACTGAATGTACTCTCAGTATCCAGTGACTAGAGTGGGACTCCAGGGAGATTTGGCTATTGGGTGATACAGATGCAAAAACAACACATTTCTGTATTTTTGGAGACCACTTTGTATTTTGGAGAAGTTGTGCAACGCTCAGGTAGCTTCCTAGTTATGGAATTCCTGGGGATTAACAGATTGACAGGTGCGTACTGTCTCAGTATAAAATACCGGTGGCATGAGCAGGGCAGCACGGCAAATCTGGGGACTGAAGAACAAGTGTGCTTTCCCAAAGTTCCCTTCAAGAGGGACATTTGGCCGTGGTTCTTTTCCAAACATATATGAGATTATACATTCCCACCTAATCATAAGGAATATACATGGTGCCTCATTGTTTTTCCTATGAGGTACCATAGTGTTGGCCAGGATATCATGTACAAAGCCAAAGAGAGATGAAAGACCGAAGTGTAGAATACTTGCACCAGTTGATAGGGAATGCAGGGGAAGGATGCTGTTATGCTGATGCCCATGCCTTCCCACAGGCACTTGGTTGGTCAGTTTAGGACACAGGATACTGGACTAGAAATGCCCTTGATGTGATCTAGTAGAACTCTTTTTATATTTCTAGTATGTTATTAACCTTTGTCAAGAAAAAAATGTTTTTAATGAGAAGTGAACAATAGCAAAATAAAATTGCACTTTTCTGAGATAGAGCACTAGACTTGGAAAATGCAGCCACCAATCCTGATTTAGCCATTAGTTCACTGGGTGGATTTGAGCAAAATCACTATCTTATAGCATCTTACTGCATCTGTAGAATGGCTATGATAAACTCTAGCATCCAAGGTACAGTGAGAAGACAGGATCACCTATTGTGCAAATGAAAAACAATATAAACGATCAAACATTAACAGTTTTTATGTGAAAATGGAAATAAATGGGATGTCTGTTGCCATCAATGTCCCATTTGTGAGTTTCCCTCAGGCATCTGACTGACTACTTCTTGGAAACAGAATGCTCAATATGATGGACTTTTGTTCTGAGAACTAAGGCATTTCTTAGTTCTTACACTCCAGCATTTTATAAAACATGGATTATATAGCTGCATGCATTAAACTAAAAATACCTGAAAATTACTAAACAAAATTCATCCACATCTGTTTAAAATAAAGCCAGGTTTCTTGGCTTTGTCAAAACCTTGGAAAGTACACATCTTGCTTCCTTCCAGAAGATACAGATGGAATTGGTGGCACCAATGTAATATATGAAGCACATTTCCATTAAATGAATGTTAACTGTCTTTGTTAGAAAACTACAGTTTATTTTATAGCTTTGAGAGTTAGCTGAAGTTAAAAATGTTGCTTGTGTCCAAATTTTGTCAATATATATTGGCTTTGACCCAGAATTGTTCCGCCTGCAGAAGATACCGCTAGTGGAATGAGACTTTAAATGTTCTCTTCCCTCTACCTCCCGCTCCACAGGCCTTCCAGATCTCCTCCAGAGATTCCCCTTATCCTCCAAAGCACATCCAGAAGGCACATGGTGGCTTCAGAGGAATGACAGAGCATGGAAGTCCTGTTCTGCCAGCACTATCCTCCCATTGATTGAATAGCAGTTCTGGATCGAATCCACTGTATATTGCCAAATATAAGCTAGCTGATCAATCCACTTACATGCTGCAGTCCTTTCTTTGTAGAAATAACATTTTCATAATGGAGTTAGCCTAGTAACGGATAATGTTTGGGTTCAGGCAACAAGAGAACCCGAAGTCTGAGCATGGGAAAACGTTGAACAGTGGATTCTTGTTGAAGCACAGAGATAGAATTGACTGAACCCAGCCATGCTCACAAACTATGGCTTGTTTACCAACAGAAGTTCACAACCTTGCTACAGACCGTAAGTACTTTTTATGGATTGTTCATGGTTAACAAATTATGATTTCTTTGGACAGCTGTGTTCAGACAGCACAACAACCTGCAGTTCAACAACAACTGAACTGGGTTCAATTGCAGTGGCAACCCATACTTAACCCATATTCAACCCTTGGGTGTGGGTTATCATGTTGTCTGAACCCAGTTATTACTTCATGGTCAAATCTCGTGATAAAGGAAGTGGGGAAAGAAACAATAAGTATTTAGTAAGTATTGTTTTGGCTGCACTAGATAGGCTCTTAAAATATGTTATACTATCACATCACAGTTTATACACGTATATCTTTACAAAACTTTTTTACCTAATCTAGATAAGGCCAGTTCCCTCCACCCCCATGATTGGAATGCCTTTTTCTATGCTTTCTTAGAATTTCCTACAGTATATCCCTTTCTTTGTTTGCTTGCTTTTACATTTCAAAACAGAAATCAGATATTCTTTGATTTTCTGTATCTGATGAGTAAATGCTGCTGAAACTCAAATAGCATGTGACACAAGCTAAGGTTAATGTTATGCACATAAAGGGTTTGGATAGCATTATTGTTAGCTGAGATGTTGATTATACATATATCCTATGTAGCACAACTAGAAATAATACACGATTTCTGACATTGGTTAATCAGTACTTCAAAACAATATTCTGAAATGAACACTCTTAGCTGAGCAGTCTGCCCACCTTGAGTATTCATTTAATGACCTTTCTACTGAGTGACGCAATAAAGGTCTTAAAGGCAATAAATAGCACATCATGGTATTATTTAAGTGAACATGGCAGCAGATTTATTTAACTTTGTCCTTTGAATATTATTAAGTTGCAGCTTTGACCCATCTCTGACCATAATAAATTCTACATTAGTAACATGAAGAAAGAAGACAACAATCCATAGAGGTATTCTTTAACTGCTATCCATTCCTTTTTTTGTGCAATCATGCTACTGTTATGGAAAGTAGCCTGAACTTCCAGGTTTGAATCCAACTACAATTGAACAAGGATTCTGCTAATACAATGAAACTTTATTTCTTCCTCCTCTACTTCTATTGGCTTTCGCACCATCCAAAATTCTGCCCGGGATGGTTTCCTAGCCGTCCACAGCAGATTTTGAGGGAGTACAAGGGCTACAGGGAGAGAAGGAAACAGTTCCTCCCAGTCCTGCTGGAATAAACAGTTCATCAACAGAATGGCACCACTGGACCCAAACCATAGGCAAATCTTGCTTCCCAATGGGACTTAGTTACAGCTGCAGGTGACATTCTTTCTACTTCTGAGCTTTGTTTCAGAGTAAGGGCCACTATAAATTGTGATGGACTTTCTACACTGCATGAATTTTATATTGGAAAATCTTTAATTTGCATGGACATCATTATGTGTCTCAGTTTCACATAAATTAAATTATATTGCTTTAAATCAGGGCTGGGCAACTTTGGGTCCTTCAGATGTTTTGGCTAACAACTGCCATCAGCCCTAGCCAGCATAGCTGATTGTAAGGGATGATGAAGCTGTAGGCCAATACATCTGAGGGATTGTTGAACTGTGGGTTGTCATTTTGTATGGCTCCATCCTCACTAAAAAGAATGGTTTGTTTACTACCCAACACCAAACTATGAGTTCCCTTCATGAGTTTTTGTAGTTAACAAACCCTGCTTTGTTATTATGGCTGGGTTCACCTCCATCTCCCTGTTCCCACTGTGTATTTCTGCTAGAAGGCCATAATAACAAAGTATCCTGAAAAACCCAGTTTCCTCTCCCACCCCCAGATGTCCCCTTCACCCCTCCTCCAAGATCAACTTACCAACCTTTGGGAAGCAGCTGGCCCGATTCTTTCTGCACCAGCTACAAGAGGGTGGAGAGAGGAATCAAAGTGAAGATCCCCAGATCCAAGGTTGAAGCTCTGTTTCCGGCCTCAGATGCAGGAATCCAAATTAACCTGTGGCCTCCTAGACACTCTCTAAGGGCCATAAGATCATTCTCTTAATATGAGCAAAAAACCAAGCACTAGGACTAAATCAATGAATTGCACTCTAAAACAAATTTCACCAAGCAGCCCCATAAAGCTCTTAAGAGTTGGCCACTGAGAATAAATGTGTCTTTTCTATCAATGCGTGGGAGTTAAGGGGAGGAGCAACAGACACAACCTGGCTCTCCCCTTCCACAAGCTGAGCCCACACAAATACTGAAAGTAAATAGGAGATTTAAGAGATTAGACCCAGATCCACCTAGTGCAGCTTGCTTCACACCAATCACTGCAACCAGCTGGCATAGGTGATTCACTAGAAACAACCAGAGGTCATGAAGGGTTGTAGTTGGCCTTCTGCCCATCCTTGCGGAAGGGTTTAACAGTGCAATCCTGTTATCTCAGAAATAAACTCATTGAAGTGTACAGGATTACAGCTGAAAGGAACCAAATTGTTTTGTTACATATGATGCAACCCCAAATGATTTATTGCAAGGTATACTAGCCCACTTTAATTGCAGATTGAATTCATCCAAACCAGGACAGATGCTATAAAGCAAGGACAGTGTTTTAAGGATCTGTTCCAAGATGGTCCGACACTGAAATCTTGACAGGGAGTGTGAAATATGCTGTTCTTCTTGTTTTACTGTACTGGCCCAAAGCTGGGAAATGGAGCCTGGGACCATTTTTTTGAAATCCAAGAAGTGAATTAGTAACTATATATTTTAGTATTAAGAATGTAGAACATGTTGTGGGTGGGGTGGGGGGTGGGATTGCTTTACTTAACTAAAGTTCACTCTGGAAGGATTGTGAACTTTGGGAAGGATTGTGCTGATTTGAGATGAGGTGGAAAAATGCTGTGCAGGGTTTATTTTGGAAACATCTGACTAAGACTGCACGCTTTAGAAAGAATATTTGGACAACAGACATTTCACACTTGTACATATATGGTGATTAAATAACTGTTTGGGGTATTTGAAATGCACTTGACTAGGTGGGTTTTTGATTGTGTGTGTGTTTTAAGGAATGCTGGTCAGCTGCGTGTGATTAAATGGTTTTGAAAGGAATGCAGGTCAGTTGCAGAACAACCATATCACAAAGAGTGAGGCCTGCTGGTAGAATGCTTTGTGCGTGAAAAGAAAACTTAATGTTATAATAGTCTGAACTATAAATACCACTCCATGTTTAAATGCTGCCATTTATGCAAATGTCTGCCAAATGTACGTCTCTCTGTGTTTTAATATACTGCATGTGTTAATATCTCAGGAAAAGCCAGCACCCTAGTTATGGACTCATGTTTGCGTTTCTCAGTTATCAGAACTCCAGTCTACTGTATGGGCAATACTTTATCACAGTTGAGACTTCATAATAATTTTGAGACAGAGCATCTTACTGCATCATGTTCGGCAGCCTTGTCTTGATAAAAATGTCTTGATGCTTTGTTTTAAATATAAAAACTCTACATTTTGTAGAGTTCTACAAAATGTGGTTTACATGCACCAGATGTAAGCTTTAGCTGACACACACAGCTACAAATTGCAATTATCACCTTTCTCCACAAATTCATTGAACACTGGAAACAAAGATTACACAGTGGGACCCCACTATCTATTACTTAGTTGTCCCAAAGTCGTACAATGCAATCTTAGGCATCTCTACTCAGCTGTAACTCCCACTGAGTTCAGTGCAGCTTATTCCCAAGCAAGTGGGTACAGGACTGAATTTGTTGTGTTTTTGCCGGTCATGCTAACCTCATTAAATATCATTCATCCTTACTCAAATTTCTCATTAGCCAAGTGTTATGGATGGTTCCCAAGCCATTTGGGTAGAGGTGGCTATTTGTCAAAATCAGCTTTGCAACACATGGACATTCAACTAACAGTGATGCTGAAACTTCATTGGAGGGGAAAAATCCGAAGACTCTTTATTGATGTACAGTGTGACATTTATGAATGCATGTTTAATATTCTGTGCTCACTAAACTGAATTGAGTATCTTTGCAAAATTGTGGCTGATGAACCCCTAGAGTGCCACAGTACTAATAGTCTACTGAGCTAGCACTGACTAAAGTCGGTATGAAACAGCTAGAATCTGTTAATCCCTAGCAATTCAATTCCCTGCATATATAGCCTAAGGATCATTAAAGGAATCTTATGAATAATAAAGAAAACAAAAAAAAAAAAAAACAAATGGTATTAAATATAAATAATAGGAGTTAGTGTTTTCTAGCTGTAGAAGTCTATACTGCAAATCAGAAAGAGGCTGAGTACCTTCATATTTTGAGTTATAACTTTAAGCACAACTTCTTATTATAGGAAGATGTGTGCATGTATGCTGTGATAGAAGACAAATCAATTAGTATTGCATTGGAAGAAATGGACTTGTCCATAATGTCTTATTTCAAAATAAATCTGTTAGCCTTTAAGCTGCTACAAGATTGATTGTTATGTTTAGTTTGCCCTTTAGTTTGTGTTTATTTTGCAGATTCATTTCTTGGTACCTATAAAAGTATGTGTGCTATGAATCTAAAGGATCAAGAAGGTATATAGCTAACACTTTCTGCCAGATTATTCTCTTGCAGTGCCTTTGGAAGAAACACCAATACAATTTCTTCCCTTACTTCCATCTCTATATTGTAAGGGATCTGAGGCAATCAAAGTGCATTTTCCCTCTCTTTTTATTATTATTTTTTGTAAATAATAAGCAACAGAAAGAAACACATAAAGCATCAGAAAGAAAAAAGTTAGCAAGGAACCTGGTACTAAAATTCCTTATAAAACTAGAAATGGGAAGTTTCACCCCAGAACATATCCAGAAACCAAATCAGAATTAAAAATATTTTCCCCTCTTTTCTTCCTCTCTTCATCTCCTCTTCCTCCTCTTCCTTCCTTCTTTCAGAAAACAATTATACTAATATGGTCATTGTTTACATTATGCCTTAATGATAGCCAAAGATTTCATTTTTTTCCTCTCAATTACGAATAGCATAAAAATTGATAGGCTTCCCATTTGTAACTAGAGTCATTAACTGGATTTTCTTTTTATGACTTATTAGAAGATGTATCAGCTTAATAATCCTTACTTAAAATTTATTTTTTGTCTCCATTATTAAGTTAAATATATATAGTAAGTTTGCTTTTACAATCTTTGGTAACTGGACAGTCTTATGTTTTCCACTTTGTTGTGTTATCACATATTTAAATGATTCTCCCATATTCTTGGGAAAGTTTCTGGTAGAATACTCAATAGCATATTCTTAGCATTCATTGGAAATCATTTTCTCTCTCTTTAAAGGTGTTCATTAAGAGTTTGGCAGGTACTATTAACCATAGGCCATCTTTGACCCACCAACTATATTTTTTTTCTCAGGAAGCTTCCTGGGAAATCACCCAAGCCAATTTTATCAGGGGAAAGGGATGGTAGAAGCATTTATTTAGTTCACATTTTAATGTGAGATCTCTTAATGTCACAACTTCAAACTAATGTGTGAACTAGAATTCAGTTATCCTTCAAAATTCACTTAGCCAATTTGTTCATGAAGTTCTTCAACAAAAATGCATATATTAGCATATATTAGTAAGTGTACACACAGATAGTGTATACTAGGGAAACAAGACCATGGGACAGTCCAAATTCTGCTAGGCAGTGTCTAGACAACCACAAGATATTTTGGATTCCAGCTATGAAGCTGGAAAACCTCTCTGTCCCCCATGCTCAGATCTCCCTTCCACTCTCTCTATAAGCTGACACAGAAGTAATCACACTGGATGCTTCTCCGAGGCCATAACAGCAGCCTTGAAGAAGGGCTGTGGCGGCATTTTGGGGTGTGTGGAGGGGAGGACACCAGCCCCACCAAGAGGGAACATATCCTGGGGGTGCCACAGCCTTCCATCCTGCTCCAAGGTGCCATACTTAGATGGTCAAAATCAGCCATCCAAATGCTATGCAGAGGTAAAGGAGTATGTGAGTGACCTTGCCTCTGTGCTCCTCCCGGCCTCCATAGGCTGCCTGTAATTCTCTCAGTTCAGATGGTTATGGTCATAACTGCTGGTCTACACCATTAAAATGAATTATGTTAGGGATGCTGCTCATATAAATATGTCTGTTAGGCAAAATGTCATGCAAAAATGTGTATGTACTCACAAATACCAACTGATTTTCATGTGAATCTTCAAAAATTCATAGAATAGGAGAGTTGGAAAGGGCCATGAAGGCCATCAGGTCCATCTGTCTGCTGTTTGCAGGACACCAAGTTACACCATCTCACCCAGATGGATGCCCCGGTTCTTTTTGAATGTCTCTAGTGTGAGAGAGCCCACCAACTCTCTAGGCAACTGGTTCCACTGTCATATTGTTCTGACAGCAAGGATGTGTTTCCTGATATCTAGCCTGAATCTGGTTTGTCACAGCCTGAACTGATTATTCCATGTCCTGCACTCTGGTATTAGCAAGAAGAGATCTTGACCTTCCTCTTTGTGACAGCCTTTGAGGTACTTATAAAGGGATACCATTTTCCTCAGTCTTCTCTTCTCAAGGCTGAACATGCCCAGTTCCCTCAGTCTTTCCTCATAGGACAGGGGAATACAGATAAAAAAATCCAAATGCAAAGGTACCACACCTGGCATTTTCATGAATCAAAGAGGAAATCAGTCTAAGTTAGATCCTCCTGCATTTCAAATTTACATTCTGTTTTTTTAATGCATATTTTTCTATGAAGGAAAACACTGAACTGCTCAGGGTAGAAAAGTTTTAAATTAACCCAGATTTTAGGTTTAGGTGTATATACGGACTCCTTGCCATTGGATTAAGAGAACAAAGACAACAATTCTGTTTGAAAAAGATCCTTACTATAAAACTACAAGAAGCTGGAGCCTGGAGTCATTTTTTCCCCTTTACAGCAAACAGTACCATGAAAGCGTTGAAAAATAAATCTACCATTCAGAGTAATGAAACTGCTGCATCTGAAGAGAGCCAGGAGATTAAACTCCTGGGACTGCAATAAAGATGAATTATACTTTGTACCATGGTCTGTCTTGGCCACACAGGTTTCATTTTTGTGCAATATTCAATTGATATTATAGTCACGAAATCTGAATGTGATCATCATTCAAGCAATCACTAATCATTGACACACAAAGAGGGGGAGTTATCCGAGTCAAACTGGCAAGGTGAGGCTCAAGATTACGGCAGATGAGGTTGAGAACACTAGTGTAATTAATGTGGATTCTACTGTTATCTATCTAGAGTATACATTATAGATTTTGCATTTGCATTCATCAAGAGATTGGGTGTCTGATATGCTCAGAAAGGAAACAGGAGTCTCTTCTGACTGCACTTGCAAACAAATCAGTGTTTGCAAGAGATTCAAATATTTAATGACACAAAGTTGTATGAACCACAGCTATGGCCCAATGATCCTTTTGAGGTAGGATTTCCATTTTTGTGTTTGGAACCGCAGGACCTTTCCATCAAACAGCCTTTACATCACTCCAAGATTCCTCCAAAGTCCCTTCAGTTGTGTTCAAAAACGGTTTAGGTGGTTTTTACATGACTTGGATGATGGGTTCCTTAACACCTGTAGCCTAGTCTGCTGAGGATCAAGCGTGCTGGTGGCAGAGGAGGTAGAATGCTAAAGATTGGCCATTAGAAACCAAACATTGAGGCATATACTGTGTTTCTAACTCTCAGAAATAAATGAACAGGCAGGAAATGATACTCTTTCTCGCCATGTTTACAGCTCACTCTTCTGAGTGGGCCTAGGCACAAACGGTGATGACAATGAAGAACATCAGGTGCTCTAGGCAGGTATGGACCCTTCCAGAATGCTGAAACTCTGTACCTGAGGACACCACCCTCTCACACTGGCCCTGGCAGATAACTACAGGGAGAAGCAACCCCGGCTTCCTTGGTCATGTTAAAGCTCTAGTACAGTTTTTCCAGGTCGTAGCTCAGCCACTTCACCCCATTGATTTCAGTTTGTAACTTAGGTGCAAACTGCACATGACATTTCAGCCATGTGCACTAAAGCAGCCAATGACCTGTTACCCACAACAAAGTGGTTTGCATGTACCCCCTTCTGTTACCCTGTTAAACGAGGCAGTTTGAAAAGAAACACCTCATTAACTTAAGAAGTATTAGAAAAAATAACAGGTTTGGATCTATATGAGACCTGCTCTAAGCCTGCCTGCCTGTACGTCTGCGTTCTACTAGGACTGTCCAAAGTCGGCATATAGGAAGCAAGTCACCCTACATGACTGATCACAGGAGGAGGAGCTGGCTAATTCTGTGCTGAAGAACTCGGCTAGCTTCTTACCCATGTTTACTACATTGTCAGAGAGCCCAAGCAGTGACACAGTAAATATTGGCTCAACTGCAAATGGTGCATGTGGTAAGACCATTATATGACCACTCGACCATGTGATGCTCTCTGCAGGGATCCAGCTATTTCTGTTACATGCCTTTAAAAGGAAAAACAAGCAAAATGAGACTTTTGGAGTACTCTATGAAAAATGCCAATTATGAGAAGTGTAATTATATCAATATCCAGTTGTCTAAAATATGCTACTGATGTCGAGGATGGTAGTAATGATGAAAACCAAGGCTTTGAAGATCTATGGTGCTTCCAGATGATGTTTCTTTTGCAATCGCACTGCTTCATTCACATACTGTATAGGAATGTCAGGCTTCACCATCTACTTAAAAGCCTTCCTTGTTTTCCTACCCATTTTCTTGATTATTTTTCCCCTATACTAGAAAAAAAATCCATTAAGGATTAAAATATGGAATAACTGGAAAATGCCATATTCTGCAAGGGCAATTCATGTAAACATTTTCCGAAAGCTTGACATGTAAACATGGAGTCACCACGCTTTTGGCACTCTCCCTCAGTACTCATATCCCTGCTTAAGGACCTACAGATGCTGCCAAAGTATATTAATTTTTTCTTTAGATTTTCCTTTGCTACAAATCTGTGATGTTTGTTGAACCTTAACCACTCGTTTGGGTTCTAAGCATGTACTGCTAATGTAATGCTTTCTTGCCCAGCTCCTAGCAGGGTTCTTAATGCAGATTTGCCACAGGACTTCTCCTAGTCCACACGTGGACAACTCATAGGCCACATGTACCCTACAGTTGTTTTCTACCAGGCCCATGAATCCAGCAGAATCCTAGCCACTTTTCACCACAGCTAACTGCAGGGGAAGTGTTAAGGATAATCCACTAGGACTAGAGCCCTGAATCTCTGGGAGACAATCTGCCCAAGTGCTTCACTTTCTTCCATCCCCAGGGATCAGGGTGCAGCTAACTAGTGCTTTAGAATCTTGATCCAGACTGCTGGTACTTGGGAGGATAAAACTCTCCAGTCCCCAGCAATCATGCAGACAATCTGCATGATCCCCAGTTGGGATTGTTGTAATCTCTACCCCCCTACAAACGAGTGATCCCCTACTCCTAGCTCTCAGCAGGTAGAGAGGAGGGTGGTACATCCATATCTCCTCATTACCATCAGGCACCCTCTGCGCCAAAAGGTTTACTCATCCTTGTTTTGGCCTGAGGGAAGAAAGGGAAGTTGGGGGAAGTTTTTGAGGCTGGATTCTGCTTCAGGAGACAATATCCAGTTATTCATTGTACAATGGCTTACATTTGGATACAGCTGAGAATTATGTGAAGAAGCCTCAGGCTTCTGTTTACTTTATCCTCTTCTGGCCCAGCTGAAAGGAGATCAGAGCTTTTACTTCTGTTTTCAGCGAACTACAGATTGTTGTTAGGTGTGAACCTGGACAAATGTCAAAACGTGCTTAATGGTCCTCGATTCCATATGGAGGGCGCCAGGCTGGAGAAGGCTGAGCAGAATTATATCCAACTAATTCTCTGACATTTTGTAAAGACCACACAGTATCTTTCTAACAAAGCTCATACAATGCTATTGCCAGGTGTTCAGTATTCAACATACAGAAACTGATAGCAGCAGCTGGAAAGGTGCAAGAATCAAACTAAAAATAAAGCTTGTTCTGCACCCATGAATGTCAACAGGACATTCACTAGGCACATAATTTTGTTTGATAGAATTTGCCCACAGCAATCAAAGATGCAGCAACCACATTTTTATCATCCTTTACTGAGTGATTTCACCCTCCTCTATTGCCAAGTTCTAGGACAGAAATGAAACAACAAAAGAAAAAGGAAGGTGTTAGGTAATGCATTCCTTTGTATTCAGCAGAATTGTAGATAATGATATTATATACTTGTAAATTACAGGCATCTTGCCTCAAGATTTGTTTGGCACAAGGCAAACAACACATTCATTCCAGTGCGAGACAACTGTGGGCAAACACTGGCCTACCCTGACTTCTTGCTCATTTGTGTATGCTTCCGTATGCTGCACTTGGCTTGTAGCATGCCATCATTCAGAGCTTTGCTGCATGAGGCATTTATGGTGTGCTAGTCATTCCCCCTGCACAGTTCTTTACAGAATATTTTGCATTTACAAAATCTTCCATTCTGAATCTTCACTCACAGTTTCTAATGCCTGGTTTGTGCTACTGTAGTGATAAGACTACCTCTGTAATCAGTTTTAGCTATGGGACATTAATGGTGCATCTTGTGCATTTTTTTATTTCTAAACCACTCAATAGCTAAAGCTTTCTGAGTGGTTTGCAAGCAGTACCTAAAAACAATGCAATAACATACAATAAACTGCAATAAAATATTACATAATACATACCACCACCCTCTAAAAAGTAAGAAAAGCTACAAACAAAAGCTCAAGACTTCTCTTTGCTGATACCAGAGTGTACAACATGGAATAATCAATTCAAGTTGTGACAACCCTGATTCAGGCTGGACATCAGGAAACGCTTCCTCACTGTTAGAACAATACAACAGAGGAACCCGCTGCCTAGAGAGGTGGTGGGCTCTCCCAAGCTACAGACATTCAAAAAGAAACTGGACAGCCATCTGAGTGGGATGGCGTAAACTGGTGTCCTGCAGGGGGGTTGGACCAGATGGCCTTCATGGTCCCTTCCAACTTTACTGTGAAGAAGAACCCTGTAAATGTGGGGTTAGAGGGACACACACCTACATCTGGGATGGAGAATCTCTGCAAACACCTAAATATCCAAGTATATTTTTAAAGTTTTGACATAAAGGGCCATCTTAACCTGGTACCAAAAAGAAGACAAGTTGGCACCAAATGGGCTGCAGTGGAAGATATTCTGTAGAAAGGGGTTACCACAGAGAAAGCCTTCCCACTTGTTCCTGCCCTCCAAGTCTCCATCAGAGTCGGCACTGAGGGGAAGGCCTTCAATGTTGAGTATAGTGCTTAGGCAGATTGTGGTCTCAAGGTCTATATGTTAAAACCAGAACTGGGGCCAGATGTATGCAGGCAGCCAAGGCAAGTGGGCCAGAGCTGGTCTTATGTGTGCAGACCTGCTGGTCCCTCCCAGTTATTAATCTGGCTGCTGCAAGAGCTGCAGTTTCTGAACAGTCTTCAAGGACAACCCTACATAAAGTATATTGCAGAATTCTAACTTAGAGATCACCAGAGCTTAGGTTACAGAAATCAGGCTGTTGAGATAGGGGCAAAGCTGAACTGCTGGGCAAAGCTAGTAGAGCCTCACGTGACAAGGATCAAGGAGAACCCCCAAGCCTCTTTATGGGGCATACAGCTTCCTCTAGAAGAGGATGAGTGCCCTCCATCCAGTCAGAGGAACCACCCACCAACAGCATCTCAGTTTTGAGCTTCTGTTTGTGAGTCCTCATCCAGTTCGTTGCCCTAGCAAGACTCCAGTTTAGTACATCCATAGTCTCACCTGCTGAGAATGAAAAAGGAAAAATACTGTTGCATGCCATCAGAATACTGCTGTGCTCCAAAACTCCAGGTGACCCCACTCAGAGGTTTCTTGAAGATGTGGCATGAGAACAGAAGAGACTCCTGAAGAACTTCATGCTGGAGAAACCGCATGGATGAACAATATTCCCCAAGTACCACCTACTTCTCTTTGCAAGTAGAGTGGAACCACTGCAATGCAGTACCCCTCAAGATTTGTTTGGCACAACAATGGATGGACATACATTTCTAATCAGAAGGATACCATAGTTGATGGTAGAGAAAGCTCCTAAAAGGTCCAGGAGTATTGACAAAGTCTTATTCCCCCTTCTCTGTCCTGGCATATGTCATCAAGCAAGGCCATTTCTAAGCCAAAACGTGACTGATATGGATTCAGATAATCAGTCTGGAGTCTGTTGGCCACCACCCACTCAAGAACAGGTGCCCAGGAAAGGAATATTTGTTATTTGTTGAATAAAGTGAATAAGGTCAAGGGAGGATTTCTTTAGAAGTGGTCTCACTGCTGCCTCTTTCAGAAGGCATGGGACCACTACCTCTCACAAGGAGGCATTAATTGACTCCTTGGCCCAGCCAGTTGGTTCTTTCTTGCTGGCTTTTATAAGCCATGAGAGGCAAGGCTGCAGTACAGAAGTGGTTGCACTAACCTGGCCTTACAGCTTATGCTCAAGTTGTATCAGTTGAAACTCATCCAGAAGACTGGACCAAGCTGTGCTATGGGTATCTCAATGGTCTCAGCTGCTTTAACTCAGGAGTCCAAGCCCCAGTGGATACGAGAGAATTTTTTTCTTGGAAGCATCCAGCACATATGTTACAGCGGGTGTCAGATGCATCTAAGAAGTCTCTGGGGCCAGCATGTAATAGGCCCCAGATGAGCCTAGAAAGTTCCACTTTGTTACAAATGGAAAACTGAAGAGAGGAAGTGAAATGTTATTCTTTGCCACCCTCACTGCCTCTAAATATGCCCAGTTGTTAGGTGCAGGTCAGGGTTGGATTGCATCCACTAGGAGCTTTTCTCCATCTTCGCTCTAGCTGTCACCTATCTTGTTTCTTCTGGTATATCACGAAGACACATAGGTTCTAAAACAGAGAGGGTACTTAGGAATGATCATGTCAGCTGAAATCAGGGAGCCATCCACATGAGGAATGTTGCAATTATAGGTAACTTCAACTACTCCCACACTGACAGGATAAATGCATGTTCTGGTTCTGACAAAGGTTACATTTTTGATGTCCTAAATGACTGTGCCAAAGAATAGTTGGTCATGGAAACAACCAGAGGAAATGCAATCCTGAATTTGATCCTGGGTAGGATTACCACCTAATGCAAACCAAATGTTGTTGAACCATTTGGAAGCAATGACCACAACGCTATCAGATTTAATATGCGTTTAAGTGGAAGATAGCCAAGAGGTCTAATGCAGTAACAATTGACTTCAAAGAGGTAACTTCTCTGAATGAGAGAACTGTTCAAAAGAAAATTTGAGTCAAAGGAATGAAATCCTTCAAAATGTTTGAAGATTACACAAATCACAGTAACAGAAGCTCAGATAGTATGCATATCAGAGGTTAGGAAAGGCAGCACAAGTCCAAGAGGTCATCAGTATTGTTAATGGACAGTATCAAGGAAACTGTTAGGGAAAAGAAGGCATCCTTCAGAAAATGGGAGTCTTGCCCAAACAAGGAAAACAGCAAGGAACACAAATTCACGCAAAGGAGATGCAGGCAGACGATAGGAAAAGCAGCAACACATTCTGAAGATAATATTGCCTACAAATCAATGCCAACAGTTAAAAAAGTCTTTAAATAGATCAGAAGGAAGAACCCAGCTAGGGAGGCAGTAAGGCATATAGTGAAATTCTCAACCTTATTGACAAACTAAATCAAATTAAATCACTGGACTCAGAAAGCATCCATGCTAGAGTTCTTAAAGAACTCAAATATGTAATCGCTGACCTTCTTACAAAAGCAGGCAACATGTGCCTAAAGTCAGCTTCTGTATCAGAGGGCTGGATAATGGCATATATCAATGGTGGCGAACCTACAGCACGTGTGCCACAGCAGGCACGCAGAACTCTGTTGGCACGCAAGCCAAGTTGCCCCAGCATCGCCCCAGCAGCTGAGCACTGGATAGCAGCACACTTGCTGTTAACAGGGGCCATGCGCATGCTCAGAAAGGAGTAGTGGTGCCAGGCGATGATATCACAAGCCGTGACACATAGGCCGCGACTCATCCAAGCTTTCGCATGGCTGGTCAGTGCGCTGTCAAGGATGTATATATATTTGCTTGGACTGTCTGTTTTCAGGTTTTATTGTAGTGTTGGCACTTTGCGATAAATAATGGGTTTTGGGTTGCAGTTTGGGCATTCAGTCTCTAAAAGGTTCACCATTGCTGGGTTAGGGTTAGAAAAACGAGGTGTCCTGGCATGATTTTGATGGTTGGAATGTGTTTAGAATGGGCAGAAATGATAAGCTGTGCAAAAAAGCTACTCAAGGAATGCTTTTTCAAAATGTTATTTTACCATTTGGGGAGTGCACCAGGGTAGGGTTAGGCCAGTGGTGGCGAATCTATGGCACGCATGCCACAGTGGGCATGCAGAGCCCTCTCTGTCGGCATGCGTGCCAAGTCACCCCAGCATCGAGCCAAGTTGCCCAAGCAGCCACGCATTGGATAACAGCGCACACAGGGGCCATCGCATGTTCGGAAAGGAGTAATGTTTTGGGTTGCAGTTTGGGCACTCAGTCTCTAAAAGGTTTGCCATCGCTGGCATATATCTTATAAATTTTTATAAAGAGAGTGATCTGGGAAATTAGAGTTTAGTTTTCCCAGTTGCAATGTATGGCTGTGAAAGTTGGACCATAAGGAAGGCTGAATATCGAAGAATAGAGGCCTTTGAATTGTGGTGTTGGAGAAGACTCCTGCGAGTCCCTTGGACTGCAAGGAGATCAAACCAGTCAGTCTTAGAAGAGATCAACCCTGACTGCTCTTTAGAAGGCCAGATACTGAAGATAAAACTCATTAAGCCACCTAATGAGAAGGAAGGACTCACTGGAGAAGACCCTGATGCTGGGAACAATTGACAGCAAAAGAAGAAGGGGATGGCAGAGAATGAGGTGGCTAGATGGAATCACAGAAGCAGTTGGCGTGAACTTAAGTGGACCTTGGGGGATGGTGGAGGACAGGAAGGCCTGGAGGAATGTTGTCCATGGGGTCGCGATGGATCGGACATGACTTCACAACTAACAACAACAACAAATACCTTGACATATTTTCAGGGTAAATTGGTTGAAACCATGATTAAAGATAGAATCAGTAAGCACAAAGAAGGATAAACCCTTCTGAAAAAGAATCAACATGGATCCTGCATAGGTAAGTCTAAACTTTTTAAGAGTTCTTTGAGAATTTCAGTAAGCATGTGGATAGGGGTAATCCAGGAGTTTATTTAAACTTCCAAAATGCTTTTGCAAAGTCCCCCACTGAAGACCCCTGACCAAATGTGGCAGTCATGGAATAAGAAGGAAGGTCCTGTTACTGATCAGTAACTGCTTAAAGAAGAGAGTAGAAATAAATTGCATTTGCTTGCAGTGGAGGGACATAAATAGTGGGGTTCCAGAGGGATTTCTATTAGGACCAACACTTTTAAAATGATCTGGAATTAGGAATGAGCATTGAACTGGCCAAGTGTGCTAATGACACCACCAAATGATTTAGGTTAGTAAAAGCCAAAAGAGAATGTGAGGAGCTCCAAAAGGATTTCTCCAAGCTGGGAGAATGGGGAACAAAGTATAAAGTAATGCACACTTTGGAGTAAAGTATAAGCAGATGGGCTCTGAGCTAGTGGTGACTGACCAAGGAAGGGATTTTAGGGCTGTGGTGAACTGTTCAATGAAAATATCAACCCAGTATGCATCTCAGGCATAATTAAGTAAGTAAGTGAAAGTAAAACTGCCTATTTCATAATATCCTTACACAAATCTATGGAGTTGACCTCAGTTAAAATGTTGTGCACAGTTCTGGTCTTTCTCCTAAAAATGGCAGTTGTAGAGTTGGAAAAAGGGGAGAAAAGGACAACTGAAATGATCAAGAGGTTGCAGCAACACCCTGTGAAGAAAAGCTGCAACAGAGAGTCAGTGTGGTGTAGTGGTTAAGAGTGTGGGCATGAGGCTCAGGCAATCTGGGTTCGAGTCCCCGCTCAGCCCTGGAGCCAACTGGCTGACCTTGGGCCAGTCACAGACTCAGCCCCTCACAGGGTTGTTGTTGTGGGGATAAGATTGAGAACAACAAGAGGAGAATGTTGCAAGGCTCTTTGAATTCTTTTTTAAAGGGAAATTAGGCAGGATATAAATCTAATAAATAAATTAACAGTTAAGATTGTTTAGCTTAACAAAAGGCAAATAAGGGGAGACGTGTACAGTGTGGAGAAAGTGGAGAGGGGTAGTAGAATTCAGGGTCATCCCATGAATCTGCTTGGTGGGAGAGTCAAGGCAAATAAAAGAAAATATTTCCTCACACAGCACATAGTTAAACTATAGAATTCAGCTGTCACAGGAAGTAGTGATGGCCACCAGTGTGGATGGCTCGCAAAGAGGACTGGACAAATTCACGGAAGAGAAGGCTGCGAACAGCTAGTTGTCCTGATGGCTGTCCCTCTAGTAGTAGAGACAGTATTCCTATTTATACCAGTTGTTGGGGAGCACAAGTGGAAGGCTACAGCTACACTCATTTTCAGCTTGAGGGATTCTGTGGGCAGCTGGTTTGATGCTGTGTGAAAGAATGCTGGACTGGATGGACCATTGGTCTGATCCACCTGGCTCTTCGTATTCTCTTCTGTGCCCAAGTGGGATGTTTATCATGTTCGGTGCAGCAGCCACTTGGAAGACAGCTAGATAACAGGAAAGGGAGGCCATGTGTACTGTACGCCAGCAGCCATTTTGTCCTATATTGTACAGTGTGCTCTCCTGAATTGAGGTTATACATGGGCTTCCAGCCTAGTTGGAGACACAACAATGGAATGGTTATCTTGCATCTGCCCTTAGGGGAAAGAGAGCCTTGTGCCAGATTCCTGACATAACAGCCTTAACTAACACCATATTATGCACTCTTGAGTTCAGAATATGGTACATGTTTCCTCATCTCATGATAGGGAAGCATTGGCCACAATCTCATTCAAGGGGAGCTTTGCACTAAAAATGTAAAGTCCAGAATAGCTCCTAGACTGCAGCTGCAAACACTTGATAGAAATGTTTTTATCCCCTTGATAGAAGGGTATATGACAGAGCTGTTGTTGACACTGCTAATTTCCTTTGTGCCTGCTACTGCAGACTCTCCCAACCTGGTGTTCTGTAGATGCTTCAGATTACGCCTCCCATAATTCCCCAAACAACATAGCTGCTGGGGATTCTGGAAGCTATAGTCCAACAAAACTCCCTTTGTTTCTGTATGTTGTTGATGTTGTGCAGAATTAGGTAAGGGAGCTGGTAAGTTTAAACTAGATTCATAAGAGAGAGTCAGCATATCAACTCAGAGGCCTTAGTATTATGTTTCTATATCACCTTTCTGCCAAGGCATCTGAGGTGGTTTTCAATGTATAAGTACTAAAACAAATGAACAATAGCAACCCTCCCCCTGTCCCCTCCCGCCCAAAAAATCAGAATATAGCTCCCTCGGGCTGATTGGAAGTCTCTTCAAAAGCTGATGGCCTGGCTTGGGCTCTTCTTCTTTTACCTTCCCTTTGATACACTGATTTTAAGCAGCCCTAGGGAAGGTGAAGGAGGAGTTGCCCCAGTATCTCAAGCCATTGATAGTCCCTTCAGAAGATGATGGCACAAGCTCCTTGCTTCTGCTTTTCTTTAGGGCACACACACCTGGACTGCATCAGGTCAGGGAAGGTTGCCCCTTGCTATCTGTTCAGATAGATTTTGTGGGTTTTCAGAAGCCCCTCAATGCTACTTGGCCAGGGAAACTGGAAGGAGTCTGTTTTCCCTTTATTATCTGTCTGGAAGTTACTGCTGTCCATATTCAGTCTGAAGAGAGAGGGTACATGATACACATGAATGGAGGATGTGGCTTACAGAGTGCCATAGAGAATACAGCTTGTAATTTGCTTGAGGCATTTGTGGGAATACCTGAACAGGTTTGCACAATGCTTGTGATCCCTTTTGTCTAGATCTACATGACTGGGTAAAATAGCCAACTAAAGGGGGCAAAATTGCTATTTAATTATAGAAACACAAGCAAACGATATTTAGAGGACAAGTGGAAACAAAGGGAGACAATTACCAGATGGGGAAAGAAACACACACACACACACACAGTATATCCACAGCATAGACGGCAAGCAGCTGCGTCCACTAAGCAAAAATAGTTTTTGGATCAAGTTGTACTCCAATTGAATTCAGAGGCAGAACTCAGAAAAAAACTGGACTGGATTTTGATGTTTGATAGGAAAGGTATGGAATCCAAGAAGCTGACCTTGACATATTTCTCTCCTTAGCACACATAGCCTGTGTAATTATACTTTTTAAAATGCTGGAGAAGCTAAATGAGTCTTGTGTTGCACTAAGAAAAATATGAACTTTCACATCCTTTGGTTTAGGAAGAAGACAAATAAGTTTTTCAACGGCTAAAATAGATTGTATTACAAAAACAAAGTGATGTGATTCCAGTCCACATGTCCAAAGTTGTGATTTCACAATGCAATATGTTTGAAGATACTTATTTTAGGACTTGATAAAATGTCAAGTATGTTTTTCCACCACAGAGCACAGGATTTCAATTTGTTTGGTTTCTTGCTTTTTAATTTTTATAAATAACCAGTATAAAAATGTCCCTAAGGTTTTCTGGCCTTCAGTTACTGTTTCCCTCTCTCATGTGTATAAAACAATCTGAATAGTTTGCCTCCTGCCAAAAGAGAAACTTCATTTTCCATGTTCACAAAGGGCTTTTCTTTGTTTGTTTGTCGCAGGGGCCCTGGCTCAGTGGTGGAGCACCTGTTTGGGATTGAAAAGGGCTTCTTCAGGTAAGGGTTGGACTTATTTGTGCCTGAAACCCTGAAAGCCACTGCCAGCCAGTCAAGAATATTGGGCTAGATGGACCAATGGTCTGATGTTCCTGAGATTTATAAGAGAAACTGTTCAAACATGCAGGTCTTCTACCTGCAGGCCGAATTGCTATAGGCCTCAGAAGTGATGTATCAAATAACTTGGATCAATTCAAAGATAGGGTAAAATCCATCCTAATTTGGTTCTTCCACAGAAGAATAATAGCCCTCCATCTCTAGAATAATATTTGTGTAAATGAAATGTCAGAGAATGCAACTTCCCTGTAGCTTTTGAAGAAAGATCATTCAGTATGAAACTCAGTTCCAAGGTATTCTTCTTCACAGATCCTTGCAGCAAAATTCACATGGATTTAATGTTTAAGCAACATTTTATATGGATTTTTCAGGGGTGTTCTTGGGAGGAAAAAATGTTACTTCACCATCGAGGCTGGGTTCATGCAACAGGCAAACAACCTTGTGCTGTTTCCACAGCATCTTGAGCTTTGCCCAAACTTATTGGCCGGACAATCAAGTGGTTACCCAGGTGGCATGCTTTCGGCACTCCCCATCCGCTCAGCCTCTCCACACATTCTGGCAGCCCTGGAGAGAGAAATCCCCATCCTTTCCCTATTCTTGCCTATGGAATGCTGCAGTCTCATTCCAATGGGCCTGCTAAGGTCCTGAAGAGAAGCATTCTCCCTTCTGCCTTCGAAGTGTACCTGCATGTTGCAGTGTCTCCCAGCTGCTCCAGTGTTCACAGAGATTTTTGTTAAGTGAAAATAAACAGTTTTGCCCATGATTCCTCCTCCTTCTTCTGTGTCTTTTTGCACTGTCTCCCTGTTTCTAAAATTAAAGAGGGAGACAGACCATTGCTTGGCCAGTTGGAATAAAGAGAACAATTAGACACTGGTTGGTAGGGGACTGAGGGCAGTAGAGACTGAAGGTTAGAAGCAGCCACTTCTGTTCCTGCTTTTGCCAGGTGCTTCCAAACCAACTGGGATAAACTGACAATCCTGGCTCTGGATGATTGAAGGAGATATGGTAAAGTGTGGAAACATTAGAACAGAGCATTTGCTCTCTTCCTGGTTTGATAAAACAATTTTTTACCATGCTGGAACTCTAGAAAGGACTCTGGACAATGCACCAGATCCACCGTGGCTCTTCATGCTGAGCAAACCCACCCAATGTCTTATCTCTTCTTCTAACAATAATATGTGCGTGTGCATGTGCTACAAGTGTAGTTTTCATTGAAATGCTCAAGTAGGGATGTGTGAGGAATCTGTGCTTGGCATGTGAATCATTGGATTCCCTGGGCTCAGCTCTCTGGATGCCAGCCTGCTTTCCCATAGCTGTGATTTTCCTGGCAAGTTCACTCTGCGTTCATGTGGGCACCTGCTGAGCCCATGCAACTGAGCCCATGCAAATGCTGTGCAAGCTGTATTCCAATTCTGCTCATATGACTTGCGGGCTTTGTTGTGCCACATGTGCAGCTGAAGAAGTTTGCTGGTTGCACAACTGGACTACTGTGATTGCTTGTGGACTTCCTTTCCGTTCAGCTGAACTTTGAGCAAGGGGTGAGCACAAGAAGAATTCCAGTGGATAGAAGAGGGATGGATTCTGGGAAGAATCATCACAACTCTACGCGCAAGTTCTCTTTGTTCCTCTTGTAATGTCTAGTCATGCTCGTTGAGATTGAGCACCAGTGAGACTCCGTTCTCAGCCCAGTGGTAGGGCACCTGATTTGCATGTAGAAGGTCCCAGTGGAAACTTCCAAGGGGTGCCAATAGAGTTTTATTTTCTTTAGCTTCTGTAAGCTAAAGAACTCCCTCAGAGTTGGATGGGCTGAGAATGGCCACTGGGGATAGTCCTGGTAATGTGACCCAGATTAGGTGCCTTTAAGTTGATACTAAAATAAGAAAAGAAGCAATTAGGATCAGCTGCATCCTACATATTCAGTGAAGCATATAGTTTAGCCCTTACTCTGCTTTTAAGTGTCTCCTCCTCCTTACCTTAACTGTTCTGCTGAATTAGCCATATGGTTTATACCACCTTGAAATCTAAAATGGATTACATGTTTACACACACACACACACAAGTATGTACATGCTGTATTCACAGGAGCTCTGTGTGCATGTTATGCCGAACATGCAATGTATATGTTGAGGAGTGAAGGAGCAGAACCTATTCCTACTATTCCTATTGCTGAGTTTGCATTACCTTTTAAGTCCAGGGTGGCTCATAAGCAACCCTGTCCAGTTATTTAGTCTGAGGCCCCAGTGTGCCCCACAAACGATCACACACAGCAGACAACTCTGCTGAGGCATCTCTTCTCCTCACTCTCCTCCTGCCAGCATCCTGGGGACACTGCAGAAACACCATGGGGAGCAGAGCAGGGACCACTGCCAGCTCTCACCCCAGCGCAGCGGTAGACCTCAGTGAGGGCTGTCAGTGCAGCTTCCAGCCTTGCACAGGTAGCTTACTTGAGCCACCTCTGTGGAGAGCAGCAACAGCACCTGTGAGTGAGCCACACTTCGCTCAGCCTCCTGCTCTACCCCTGTCCACCAGGATTGTGGTGCTGGGCCAGGAGAGGCGAGCTGAGCAGAGCGCAGCTTTCACTGGGCAGCTGTAGCCACCAGCACTTTTAGGGAGCACCACAGTGGTGCAGGAAGCCTTTGACAACCATCCCTAAATTGCCATTTGGGCACTTTGGGGCAGTTGTCCTTGCTGCTCATGCAGCGCAGAACCCTAGGACATGTACCCAGGTTCAGAGAGCACACAGAGAACCCTCAGTTCCCATTTTTCTTCTCAGGTTTTGTTTATATGGACGGATAGTGTTCTCGTCAGGGGCAAAAGGGCTGTAATTAACTAACATGTACAATATGTGCATATTCAGCAATTAAACTTCTCAAGTTATGAGTTATGAATCATTAACTGATGGCTTCTTCTTGAGAATCTCTACAGATTCTAACTCTCCTAATTCTTGTGCATTCTGGGCATTCTCTGTTCATTGCCTCTGTGTACCCCTCTCTCTTTCTAATTAAGTTTATACTGTAGCTCTCCATAAGGAAAATCTGTAAATGTACAGCTCACCAGTGTTTTGCTACCTGATCCAGAGAACAGTGCCAGCTACTTTCCCCTTTCTTCAAAACCAGAAAGTCAAATATTTCATATGGCGTTTCACACCTTTCCTTATTTAGGCAAGTGTATTGGGGCATATTTTACAATGTGCATGTCCAGACCTTACAGGTTAGCCAGATGGCATTTGGAAAAATCCAAAAGGAAAAGAAAAGCAGAAATGGCACTGGGCCACTTTTGTGGCTTCCTGGTTTCAGGTCTGTTGGATGCTGGCACCAGCTTCCTCATTTTCCTCTTTGTAAGTGCTTAGAGGTGAATATTTAAACATTTTTGACTGGCTTGAGCCATGTGGATTCTTTTCTTCTGTCGTTGAAAATTAGACACGTCGTTCCTTCTTTTATAGATTGCCAATTTAGTTCCATGGGGTCTTGTAAAGCTTAACATCTAAGCATGGCACTTGATCAACATGCTGTTTTGGACTGTTACTTGCTTTGTGATTTTAACAGTGGCAGTCCTTCTGTACATGGCCAAGTATATACTGAGGGTGCCCAAGAGAAAACGGTGCCAAAATGCTTCTTTTAGAATCTAGACAGCACTTTCTTCTGCATAAAGAAATAAATAAATGCTCTGCTGGGCAGAAATTGCAGATATTATCATACTAAATGTTCATGTTTTTCCCTACAGCTAGAAGTCACTGGGAGAGACTAGAATGGAAGAGTCCATTTCCTTGTGGTGAATCCATCTGGCCTTTAAAATGCAGAGGAAGGCAGCATCCCCATAATTCTGTCCTATTAAATGGTGAAGCAGTGAATGCATTTTCTGTTGTATGCAATTTAGCCATAAGCCTGGATATTTTCTGATGCTGTTCCCATCACAAGAAAACTGCTCAATGACCCAGGTTAATCTGACATATCTGAAGAAAAGTTAATTTAGTCCTGTTGGTAAAATCTAGGAAAAAACTGACTAACATTCTAGGGTTTTTCCTACTTTTTTGCCTTTTCAGCATTAGGCTGAAGCTGTAACTCACTCAGTTATGCTTCAGTTACATGAAAAACTGCCAAACCAGCACAGAAACTATGGGCAATGCTGCGCTGTGTTTTTAGAAAGGTTTTTATAATGCCTAGAATCTTAAGGCAGTTTAAAAATAAAACGATGATGATAAAGGCATGTAGAGTTTAGTGTGTTAATTTTAATTCTTGTATATTTAATTCCCTTTCCTCCTATCTGAGCGGTACTTAAGGAATGTCCTTTAGAGGACCACATTCTCATTCCTTCTCATTCTCTTATGCCTTCCAGGCAGAGTATGATGTGGCATTGCAAAAATAGACATGGGTGATAGAAATGCTCTAATTCTGCCCATGACAGTAACATTCCTACAGCAGGAAATAGATTCAGTGCCATTCCATTTTTTTATGTGTATACTTTTGATCTTACTGCCTATTTCCAGAGCACAAATTGCAGCTTACAAATGCACGCAGTAGCATTTATAACTTGTGCCTTCTTTAGCCAAGAGGGATTTTCAAAGAAAATATACATGTCCTCTTTCAGTCTAAATTAGTATGTTCATTTTTTAAAAAGCCATTGATGGCATACTTTTAAGAGCAACAGTATTAGGGCTGAACTGCCACGGTAATAATATAAGCTGTGCTAACAGAATCTGTAATAGGATCAAGCTGGATAAACCTCTCTCCTTATGCATGAAAGACACCTTTATAGTTCACTGTGTCCCCCCCCCCCCCCGATCCCTGCTTCTGTTATAATCCTTGAAGCACAATCCATGAAAAGTTTATGATGGTATGGGATTTGCACTTAAGGAAACTAGGGCAGGCATTAGATTTCTAAGAAGTGAAAAAGTTGCATACTTATGTGAAGTTCCTGCAGTGTATTTGAAATATAAGTGCCTCTGGAAGAGAAAAATGCAGTTGAGAAAGAATAAACAAGGTCATCTCTGACCAGTCATTTGTTTGTGATCATTGCATTGTGAGTCCTTAGTTTTGCCCTCTGACAGACACATATCTTGGCTCTGTTGCATGACATGTGTGTGAGCGGAAAAGAATGAGACATGGATGGAATAAATGCTAGAAAAATGAAATGCTGTTAAGCTGCTTTGGCGCATGCCGTGTAGTGGGCATTGCATGTCCTGGCCAAATACCGAGACCCCAGTAAAATGGAACAAAGTGGAAAGTGGGGCATTTGCAGTAGCAAAGGGTGCGCACCTGCACACCATCTTTTCAGTGCTCAGGCATGGAACAGACAACTGCATTTGACTGGTGCTATCTAGGAA
Organism: Varanus komodoensis; assembly: GCF_004798865.1. NCBI lineage: Eukaryota > Metazoa > Chordata > Lepidosauria > Squamata > Varanidae > Varanus > Varanus komodoensis. The sequence continues at coordinate 33,901,312 of NW_025336087.1, read as the reverse complement.
GTTTTTAACTGCAACTTCCATTGAGAGAAAGAATATTAAGATTTCAAAAGAGTTCTGTTGAGGACACTGCCAGAGATAAACTCCATTTATTTCTAAAATGGGGTCAACAGGAAAAGGAATGGGAGTCACCTGAAATGCTAACTGCTAATGATAAGGTAGAATGCATGGCAAGAGTCATTAACCTTCTGGAAATGTGACACCTGTTTAAAGATGTTTGATTTCAGCTGTTACAATAGTCAACTATTACATGTCCACAAAACTGCAAGATTTCTAAGCAGTGCTTTCAAAAGCCCATTGAACAGATTACCAGTGAAAACAGGAAAATAATTCAGGAAACTTGAGTCACAGCTTCCATTTCATATCTCCAGAATGTAATGCCTCTCCTTGAAAAGACTTATTTCTAGTCAAGTATTGTTTATTGTAAATATCTAAATAAACCACTATGCATACGTATAGGATATAGTCATATAAGGAGCTATGGTGAAATCTATACCACTGTGAGTTTGTCCAGACGCACTTCCTATGTAGTGGGATTAGTTTTCTGAAACCATGGAGAAAACCGTGCTTCACTGCAGCTTTTCCAACCATCTAGACTTGCAGTTACTATTTTACCAGTGTTGGTATGGAAACACCATAGACTCCTTTGGCAAGAGTAACTGCATAAGTGGCTGATTTTAGCCTTCAGTCTCAGCTCCTCAGCAACAGATTCGTCATTGCTAACTTAATTCCTATTGACTGAGCAGTGTGTCCTTTTCTCTGTTTAATTTTGGAAATACGGAAACAGCAAACAAAAAGCATGGATTTAGAAAATGGGAATTGCAGCAAAACTGTATTTTCACTTAATAGAAATATTTGTGGGTGCTGGAGCAGCTGGGAAGCACTGCAGATATTGAGGTACACTAGACAGGGGGAAGAGAGAATTCACCTCAGGACCATAGTAGACCAATCAGGAAGAGGCTGCTGCAGTCCATAGGCAAGAAGGGGGAAAGGGCAGGCATTTTGCTAGAAGGGGCTGCCAGGTTGCATGGCAAATCGAGGAGGAGGGAGAGGGGAGCATGGAAGCTGCACTGTCCAGGCAACCATGTGCTGTGGAGGCAGTGCAGGGTTGTTTGCCATGTTGTGTGTTAATCCAGCTGACTACTATTAGTTACCCCTATTCCTGTCCTCCATCACCCATAAGAGTACCAAAGGAATCTATTCAATGCAGTCCTGTGTTGACCCTGTACTCAGCATGGCCAATAAGTTACAGGAGGAAGGCGGAGGCTAATCCAGATAGTATTTATGACTAATGCGATAATTTTTGTCTTCCCACAAATTCCTACCTGAGAGGTCATCTTCTAGGCTATGGTTCACTCTGTGAACTCTAGCATGAAACATGTGCCACTTGTTCTCCAGCCTTGGGCAACCAGTTGCCTTGGGCAAGCAAAACAATGGCATGGGCTAGTCCTACATATCACTGAGCTCTAATGCTGACGCAGAGAAGCTGGCATGTCTAGCCTCACCAAAAGTGACCTTCCTGCTCTGATCTTTACATATTCTGCACTTACAGAAGGATGGGCATGATCCCTTTCTCCCCAGTGTGTAGAGAGCCTGTGGGCAGGCAGCTCACTATGTGCTGAATTCCTTACATATGCGTATGTGCTACCAAATGCTTCTTTCTCAATCCCTTGTCAGCTGAGTAAGGTTGCCCTGACCTGTTACTCTGATGGGATCCTGTCCAACCCAAATCCTGGAGATACATCTTTGGATAAACCCTTAGTCTGAAGAGCTGAGAAATTTGCAATAGTCCAAAGGCAGATTGAAGCCCTTGACCCCAGAAAAGCCTCATCTGGCCCTCCAGTAACTCTTCTAGTTCCTCCCTGAGCCCTGACTTTGTCTTTGCTTCTTCCTCTTTGGGCCCCAATGGGGAGTTCCTTTTGGGTTCCCACGAAGTCTCTCCTGAAGAGGTGGGCAACTTTTGGCCTCTCAGATGCTTTTGGACTGCAACTCTAATCAGCCCTGGGCAGCATAGCCAATGCTAAGGGTCGAGGAAAGCTGCCATTCAATAACATCTGGAAGGCTGCTAGATACTCACTCCTGCTCTGTTGCGAGGGATCAACACAGGAAGAGGGAGAAGATCCAGCTGTGAGCAGTGACTTCACAGAGGATCAGGACAGGGAGAGGCTTGGGAGTGAATGGACAAGGCTCTTTGTCTCATCTGGACCTGTGCTGAGTTACATGCAGCCTTTCAAGCTCCAGCTGCTATACCAGATGTGGATATTTCAGCCATTCCCAGCAATAGGAGACTCCCCTCTGCCTCAGAATGTGTTACCTGGAAGATAATGCCTCTCCCTATCCCATAAGCTTTTGATATGAAGCTTACCTGTGGTCTGTCCCACAGTGCAGGAGAGACGTCTCTGCCTGCAAACACAGGAATACAGTTTCACTGGGAGCATACATGCTATGATGCGATAACTCCCCCATGCTGGAATATAATAGTTACAAGGATTATGTGGGAAGCATTTGCTGCTTAGGCTTTACATCAATTAAAACAAAAAAACTCCTGCTATAACACCTGTTCCAGTTTTCCTGTTTAATCTTCAGTCCTCTTAAATTCTCTCTTTCGTTTTTCTTCACAGAGAGATGTTTGAAGTCATGTGGGATTATACTGCTTTGCTTTCTGCCTCCATTCTGCACAGTGGTAGGAAGTTCCCAGCCGGGACAGCTGATGGAGCCAGTCTGCTTCCACAGAGCCAAGCAGTGGTTCTTGATTGCTCTGATTTATGTACAGATATGTGGGAGGGAAGAGGGGTGCAAGCAGGGGCCACACTGGCAGGCAGTGCTAATACCAAAGCAGCCGCACCAGTCCTCAGTCCACACCCTTCGGGGCTGCCAGCAACTTTGGCAGAAAGGTGATCTGGAGCATCTGCAGGTGATGGGTCTTATGATCGCCGTGCCGCCTGCCTGCTAGCGCTGGCCTAAATCAATGCTTATGCAATGTCAGCAGTGCTTGCTAGTGAAGGCAGCTGTGGAACCAGAAAGTGTCGTTGTTATTATATTGTATTCTTATTACATTTTAACCCTGTCTTTCTTCTTCCTGCAAGCAACCCAAGATGGCTTTCATAGGCTTCTTTGAGTCCATTTTATCCTCACACCCTGTGAGGTTGGTTAGGGCCAGAGTCAAGGAATGGCCCAAGTCACCCAGTTAGCTTCATAGCTGAGAGGTGACTAGAAAATGGATCTTGGGAGTCCTGGCCCAACATACTAACCACTGTACCATACTAGTCTTGCTGGGGTTGTGTGGGCACTGGTTTTACAATGCACAACATCAGTAGCACTATTGCAGATTCTTCCCAGTATCATGAAACTTTCTACTTGCTCATGTCTACAGATCAAGCTGCTGTTAGAGTCATAGGAACAAGGCAGACCAGATGTTTTCTAGACAGCTGACAAGCTAGAAGACGGACACACATGTTTTCTGTCCATGTTGCTTAAGTCCCATCCTGCAAGCGCATACCGCTTCAATCACCTTCCACAGTTGTTTTTAAGGCAACACAGTTGGCTAGTCAGGCCTCTAAGGGACATTAACAGAACCCACAGTGTTCATCAGCAACCAAGAGTCTAGACAAGAACCTGGGAAAGCAGGGTTGTTGCTTCACTTTACACAACTTAGTGTGAACCTCTCTATTTTTGCATTTCAATCTAACAAGATGAGTTCAGGTCCTACCAGTATAGTGGGGATTTGGGACCTTCTACTCTGATGAGCTAATATGCCAATGTAATTTGTGTGATTACATTTTTATTATTTGTTATAATAGCATATTATTTTAATTACATTAAATAATGAGCAGGCTATTAAAATCTTGCAGAAAACATAGCATCTAATTTCTGTTGGCTGATACGTTCATTTCATTTTATTTTAAATTATCTATTATCTATTGATTGCAATAAACAGACGTTTAATTACTTTAAAATGCTAATTGAATTATAAATCTTCACAATCTGGTAACTGTAGCAGAAATAGTCCTTGATTTATTTTTGGCAAGCAAAATGAATCCATGTTCTAGACAACCAAAGCAAAGCCTGAAGCAACATTTAAATCCTACTTAAACCCTATTATGAGAGCTAAGGTGGCTAAAGGCCTTGCATGAGCCTTCTAAAATATGTCTTTTTGGTTTCTCATTTTTATAAAAGCTGTGGATGCACACGGACAAGCTCACTTCATTGCCCCCCGCTCTTCAGGGAATCACAGAGCTGGCTTAATTCTATGGGTCAGGAGAGGCTAGGAGCACTCATGTCAATAGCCCAGGTCATCTCTAAATTCCAGGGTATCAACAGAATTGCCAGACATCATCAGGAAAATCCTCCAAAGATCCATACACCTTTAGGGACAGACCATTCTAGGAAGTTATGGATGAACTGATCTCATAATTAATTTGCTTACTGAGAGATGAATCCAACCTCTAAATTGAGACAATTCTCAGTTGTTCTCTGTTTTTTCAATATGTTGATGTATCTTCCACCTTCTGCACATGTTTTTCACCAAAGTGCATGCTGGGAACATGACTTGTGTAATAGGGTGCTCTTTTCTGCCCTGTGTGTCACCATCAAAGAACACAAGAAGCAGGATATGCACAGGATATGACCTAAAAGCAGGATATGCTTTCTATGCAAAGAAGAAATTCTTCTCTACTTCCATTGCCTCCTCACAGTGCTGTCCAGCGGAACTTTTTCGGGTGGTACAGGGCTGGTACAGCCAGACCCCAAGAAAGATCCTCAATAACCTGCTGTGATGACTTTGCCCAGCACTTCAAGGAGAAAGTTGCTCAGATTCATCACGAGCTGGACGCCACTAGTGACTCAGATTCCTTAGGGGAGGTGCCAATGTTACCGTCTGGTCACACATTGTTGGATGAGTTTCAGTTATTGCGGCCTGATGATGTGGAAAATGTGCTTGGACAAGTACGTCCCACCACCTGTTTACTGGACCCTTGCCCATTGTGGCAACTGTCCAAAGCCAAACACGGGATTGCTTCCTGGATCCTGGAGGTCATCAACGCCTCTCTGAAGGACGGCCGGGTGCCTGCCCCTCTAAAGGAAGCGGTGGTGAGGCTGGTCCTAAAGAAGGCATCCCTGGTTCCAGAGATGGCCGCCAATTATAGACTGGTGGCCAACATCCTGTTTTTGGGCAAGGTGTTGGAGCGGGTGATGGCGGGACAACTCCAAGCTCTCTTGGATGAGACTGATTATCTGGACCCATTTCAGTCCGGCTTCAGACCCGGGTATGGTACTGAATCTGCCTTGGTCACCCTGTACGATGACCTGTGCAGGGAGAGAGACGGGGGGAGTATGTCCCTGTTGGTTCTCCTGGACCTCTCAGCGGCTTTTGATACCATCAACCATGGTATCCTTCTGGATAGGCTAAAGGGGTTGGGAGTAGGAGGCACTGCTTGGCAGTGGTTCTGCTCCTACCTCGATGGCCATCCCAGAAGGTGGTGCTGGGGGACTTTACCTCTGCGCCATGGCAGCTATGCCATGGAGTTCCACAGAGGTCTATTCTGTCCCCCTTGCTATTCAACATCTACATGAAACCACTGGGAGAGGTCATCTGGAGGTGTGGGCTGCGAAATCATCATTACGCTGATGATATCCAGCTCTACCTCTCATTTTCCACCAATCCAGGTGAGGCAGTGGCTGTACTGAACCGGTGCCTGGCCGAGGTAATGGGCTGGATGAGGGCCAATAAACTGAAGCTCAATCCAGACAAGATGGCTGTCCTGCTGGTGGGTGGTTCGAATTCCTGGGTAGATGACTTGGATCTTTTCCTGAATGGGGTTGCACTCCCTCTAAAGGACAGCGTCCGCAGCTTGGGAGTGCTTCTCGACCCGGAGCTGACTTTGGAAGCTCAAGTGTCGGCGGTGGCAAGGAGCGTCTTCCATCAGCTTCGGCTAATCCATCAGCTGCATCCCTACCTGAAGGACGACTGCCTAGCAACAGTGATGCATGCATTGGTTACTTCCCGGTTGGATTTCTGTAACGCACTCTGCGTGGGGCTGCCCTTGAAGACAGTCCAGATACTTCAAATGGTGCAAAATAGAGCAGCCAGGTTGCTGACGAGGACTGGGCATTATTCTCATATAACCCCAGTCCTCTACCAGCTTCACTGACTTCCCATCGAAGTCCGGGCTCAATTCAAGGTGTTGGTAATCACTTATAAAGCCCTTAATGGCTTGGGACCCGAATACCTGAAGGAATGCCTGTGGCCGTATTTGCCCTCCTGTCCTTTGAGATCGGCAGCAGAGGCTCTCCTCCGGGAGCCTTTTGTAAGAGATATCAGGAAGTAAAGCACCCGGAGGAGGGCTTTCTCTGTGGTAGCACCCCATCTGTGGAATGTGCTCTCCAGAGAGGTCTGCCTGGCGCTGTCGTTATTTGTTTTTCAGCGCCAGGCCAAGACCTTTTTATTCAAACAGTATTTTAATAATGTTTAATATTTATAGATTTTAATTGTGCAGCCAGTATGTTTCCAGGTTTTAATTGTAATTGTAATTATTTATTTATTTCTGTGAGCCGTCCTGAGGCTATGTAGCAAGGGGACAGCATATAAAAACTTTAAATCAATCAATCAATCAATCAATATGCATCTTCCTGCCCAAGTTCCCCAACAAGTGATGTACAAAGGCATTCTGCCTCTGCTACTGGAGGTGGCACTATAGCCATCAGGACTAGTAGCCACTCTCCTCTTCTAACTGACTGTTATCAATTTATTTACAACATTAGATCAAAATGGAGCCACAGGTGGAGAGAGTGGCTGCAGAAGCAGAACAAGCAGCAGTAGCAACACAAACATTATGTTCCTGGCAAACCATAGCATGTTGCTGATGCTGTCAAAGATGGCAGAAATTGGCTTTCTAGTAATACCAAACAGACAGACAGTCAAGGTGCAGCAAATATAAATTAACTCATAATCTCAGTTTGAATTATTAAAAATTCATTTCATTTATTAATTTGTTGGATGTAGGCCAGGGCTCATTATACATTTGAGAAATGTAATCCTGTTAGATTCAATTTATGAACTGACAAATTCTGAGTTTTACTCTTTTGGCACTATAGATGATTGAAACTGCTGTAAGCCTAGACTTAACCAGGTAATGAGCCATTCATAGCAAATGAAGCACATCAAGTTCTTTCACCCATGGGACACCTTCTTCTTGTATGAGCTGAAAAGTCAACAAGTAAGAGAAATTTAAAGCAAACAAGGCAGCCAGGTTTAGCCGAAATGAGGCTTTGCTGGATCTTCCTTGGCTGAAAGTCGTGCATCAGGTCTTGTTGGGGAACACAGAGTTGCTGGTAAAGCCTTCTAATCCATAGAAGGCAATGTAGAAAGTATCTTCTGTCCTATTACCCTTCCTCAAGGCAAGAGTTTTGCTTTTTTCGTGAAGAGGGAGCAGGGGGAAGAGAATGGTGAAAGTGGGTTATGAACTGGGTTATGAAAGTGGGTTTCCAGTTCGGCCTAACTCATAGCATGCATTTTGATCTCCCTTTCCAATAATTGTCCCTTCTCCAAAAGGAGGATCAGGAAACTCATTGATGTCCCACCTAAATGTGCACTTTGGCCGTGATTTTTTTGCTCTAAAGTAAATGCACCATGGTAGATGCTGGACTGTAATATTTCACTCATCCCATGCAGGCCTAATCTCCTTTGAGCTTCCTGCATTTATTATAGAGTTTAAACAAGAAGAGGCAAGACATCCCCGTTTGTTGCACTGTAAAATTAATGTGAGATTACTGAGAAACCTACATGTTATATTTAATATGGAAACTAAAGTTCTGTATTTGGTTGTCCCAATCTAAACTGAGTCCACTATGTGTTGAGGATGGAAGGTTTAATCCTCCTGCACTCCCGCTCCCATGTGCACCAGCTAACATGAGGAACAAATCCTTACTGGTGCCAGGGCTGATTTGCAAGAGGAATGATTAAAGCTGTGTCCCTTTCCTTCATGTTGATATGCTTGCTCTTGATTCTAAAAAAGCACCATACAGAGCTACACATTAAATGTCACAGGTAGTTTGACCCTGGGAAAGTATATTACCATAGCACAAGCTGCCTTTGTGAATGTTCCTGTCGGGGCTGCTATAACTTTTTCTATATCTGATCACATAGAGCCAGTAACAAATTGGTTTCTCAAGGCATCATTTAACATTTCTCAAATTGATGGTGCTACAACATCTTCCAGAGCGCAGCCACAAACTGTAAAATTGATTCTTTACCTTCTTGGTGTCACTGATGGAACTGATAACTTTCTGCCATCATTGATGGGATACGAGAAACATTATATCTGAATATGCAGTGTCTCTGGGTGACTGCAGAGACAGTAAAATGTGCAGCATTTCATATGCCTTAGATTCTATCTATCAGCAGGGTCAGACCTTGTTCAAGTTGAATTGAATTGCAGTGTACAAATTGCCCAGAAAGTTCAAGATACAAACATATGGAGCTATCTGGCCTTGGGGCAGATTTTCTGGGTTTTCCTTCATATAAGACCATCTTGTCAGGATGCAGTAGAAATGATAATAAATATTATTATTTCTGGTTGTATTTTTTCAGTCCCTGAACTAGTGCTTCGTAAAACTTGAAAGGTTGTATCTTAAAGGAAGATAAGCTACAGCATTACCTTGGAAATCTCCAAGAGGTTAAATTAGTATGAGTGAGTTTAAATAAATGTGAGTTGAGAATGAACACACGTTAAGACATTTGACATGTGATATGAAGAAAGCTTTTAATCGAACAAGTTGACTTTAGAATTGCATTTATTTATAAATCATTGGGCTTTGAATTGTCAAGATGATATGCAGTGTTCCATTTTGTTTTCTTCTGTGTACTCTTAGATTATATAAATTGCTGTTATACAGCTAATATATAATTCACATCTTTATATACTTCTCAGAATAATATTGCTGTGCATTATAGAGTTTTTGTTGAAATGAATGATTTATAATATTTGCTAAATTTCATTTGTTTACAAACTTATATTTATTTGCATTTTCATGTTAAAAGATGTTCAAAATACGCTACCCATGTTTCATGTTCCTTATTAAAATTGCACCCTATTTCCTAAATAAAGACTATTGATCAGTTTTGGGGATGGTGGACTGTTTTCCCTTCTGAATTTTCCAAACCACACTAGTTAATTCTTGCAAAATGCAGATTTCCGTATCCTAGATTTGCTCAAGGCAAAATGGCTGCTCTGTTTCACAAAGGTTTGTTTCACTTTGGACAAAGAATTCAGTCCTATTTTTGGATGCCACCAACTGCTCCTATTTCCTACTACCTGTAGCACTTACATAATGGTTTGTCAAGAGGTTTATTCTGTGTGCTTCCTAACTTGACCCTTGTGCATGTATCTATCAATAAGTACTCCAAAGAGTGATGGGTGACAGGATTCTCACTGTCAGATTTAAAAGGTCTTAGAATTTGCAAATACACCCCTACAGAAATCCACAGCTACCTTTAGCCATGTTGAATTTGCTTAGGAATTTCAGTGCCAAGAAGCAGAAAACAAACCTGGAAGTGGGGGGAGAGTTTAAGGGCAGTACATAAATACAGACACATTGTCAAGCTGCCACAGGACAGAACATAATCAGGGACAATCTGCTCAACTAGATTTCTAGCTGCCGCCCAAAGTAGAATTAAACTAAATTTGAAGAGATAGGTCTTAATCCTAGAGTCCTGGAATCAGATCCAGAAACAACTTAAGAAATAAAAGGGGAAAATGACTAAGGAGAACTGACATAAAACAAGAGCACTACTTTTTAAAGGAAGAACTGACTTTTGTTAGCTTTTATCTAACCCAGTTTCTGTTCTTTGAAAGGAATGAAGCAGTCAGCATTTCCAGAGCTTACCAAGTAAATTCCTAGTGCTGCCATGCCCAGTAGCACTGTTATAATTATGGGTTAATTCCTAATAAACCACACATTCCAGCAAGCACTTAAAAGCACAGTGTATCCTATCACATACATAAAATTACCATTGGCAACAACAAGAGAAATGTAAAATATGTCCTGTAGTTCTTAATGTGGGTTGGCCTCTCCTGATTTTAAATGAAAAACATAAGCTTTGTACCATCACTTCGGGCTAGCTTTTGTGACATTTTCAAATGCACTTTGAGAAAGGAAAATATCAGTATGGCTTTGCTATAGGAGAGTATCCTGTTTACTAACACTTGATTGAAGGATTTCTAATGTCAGAAGGACATCGTGAGCTTGTTGAAACAGCGTATTATTCAGCATGTCAGATCTGGCACTCCAGACAATGTGCAACATCTCAAGAAGATTGCATGTTCCAGGGGCATACCTCATATGCTTGATTCTGGAAGCAGAACAAAGTCAATACAGTTGTTTTTGTGTGACTTAGGAAAGGAAAAGCACATTAAAATAACGTTGAGAGTCTGGATGAAATTAGGAAGAAATTTCAGCTCTACTTCACTATGCTGTACTTATAATCCAGTACTAGTCTGTTTGATTAGCCTGAGGCACCCAAAACATTCGGCCTGATAAATTGATGCTCAAGTTTTCCTTATTCCAGTGGTATTTTTTTCAGCTACTCCTCAGGATGTTTTCCTTTTCCTCTTTGTCCACAGTTTTGGGAAGAGAGAATGTATTAATTCAACTTGGGTTCAGTTTGTGCTAATTCTTTGCTCTGTCCCCCAGTGTATATATTGGTTAATATCACACATCCTGTTTATTTTATTTATTTCACTGCATTTGTATGCTGACCATTAAGAAAATGTCAAATAATGTTTAGTGTACTTTTGCAGTGTCAAAACGTTCTCTGGGCTGATGCAAAATGGGGAGACTCTGGGGAAGGCTGCCCTTGGAGAATGGCAGGGGTAGCACATGCTTGCACGTGGTCCTCTCAGGTGACCAGTGTCAGAAAAAGGGCATGAGACGTGCTGGGCAGGCATGGTAAAATCACAGCCTTGCTTTTTAAAGAAAGCTGACTGGTTTTGGCCTGCACAGATAACTGAGGTATACTGGTTATGTTTTTGTACCTAAATCGAGGTACAAAAACATAACCAGACCCAAATGGTGGTGTTGTTTCTTTCTTTTTAAAGAGAAAGAAAACACCATTGCATAAAATAGCATCGGTGATGCATTCCTAAAATGCACAAATTTGCTCCCACCCTTGGTCTCCTCTACCTCACGTGGTCTGTTCACTGGGCCAGTCCAGACTCCTTGAGGCACCAAATCACTTGAAAGGTGGCATTGCTCCATCCTCACCTTTACGGACTGGGAAAAGACACGGAAAGAATGAAGGCACCTGAGCTATGGTCCTGAGGGATAACATTGGATCCTGTGGCTCAGCTGAGAGTCACTTTCCCACCTACTTTTTTTCTCTGAAGGGACTTGCTTGAGGTCTTCATGTGCTGAACAAGGAGGCATAATATGCTGTATTTGGCCTACTGGTGAAGAAAATACATTCACCACAGAGCCAGAGGCAGATACTCTTTGCTGAACTCAAAAATCCAGAACAAATCATATCATCATCATCATCATCATCATCTCATTGCAATTATATCCCACTATTTTCCTGTTGTGGGGAACCCAAGTTGGCATACATAGCTCATTTCTATCCTTACAACAACAACCCTGTGAGGTAGGCTGGGCTAAGGGTGAGTGACAGATCGAAAGTCTCACAGTGGCCACTGTGAGACTAGAACGTGGTTCTCCCAGGTCCCAAGTCCAACACACGAATCACCACACCACTCTAGCTCTCAGTATGACAAATAAAGCTTCTTCCAAAGTCTTGTTCCTTCTGCAAAATGTTGTAAAACGTAGAATTCCATTTGGCATGTCAAAGGAAAACCCCACAGACTCACTGTGCGGTCTTGGTCCAATCCTTTACTAGTAGGGTGCTTCCTGAGGAGGTTTGTATGGTGCCATTGCCCTGACTCATTCCCACCTTTTAGTTTATTTTATTATTTTTTGGATGCGGAGGGAAGTCTGTCATTGTCTTGTATGTTTAGCCTTCCAGTGTTTTGCCACTGTTTCCCCTCCCCTCCCCTTCTTTTTTTTTAACCACAGCAAATCTGTTTAGGAAAAAGGACAGGGTAGCTCCTGTCTGTAAGTGCAAGGGTGGAAGCATCAGAGGCTCCCAAAGTTAGTCCCCCATTGATACAATAGAATTAACAGCAAGTGAGGGACTAATTGACTTGAAGTGTTGCCTGCACATACTTACCCTCCATCTTTGGTTGTTTCCTCTTAGGCTCTCCTGCTGTGGGAGATGTACATGGAAGGGGGCTGTGTGAAAACTCTGGGCCGGGGGAAAGAGCAGTAGTGGCATAACATGAGGCACAGTCTTGGAAGGCAACCACTCTGTTGACCCCACCAGCCATCACAGTCTGGAGCAGAGTTTGCCCCCAGCATCTTCTGCAAGAGTGCGGAGGCTGTTGGAGGCGCAGTTCAGCAGGCGTGGCCCAGCCTAGATGCCACTGCCTCCAGCTGCTTCTGAAACTTGGCTCCTTTACTCAGAATCTCGTAGTGCACACTCCCCCATAGCTGGTGACTATCCTGAGTAAATCAGGACTATTGGGAAGCCTGAACTTCCCACGGTGACGCAGAGGTGAATTAGGTGCGTGGAAGCTGCCAGCTGGATGTGGCCTAGTTTGCGTAATAGGCTTCTTTTAAGAAGCTTCAGCACAACCAAGAGCAACATGAGATCACAGAAGTGTAGATGAATGCCCAGCGTTTTGTGCTTACAATTGTGGAAAGGATAACACAGCAAAGAAACTATCCTATAAAAGTAACGGATGCAAAACTAGGATTAATTTCCAAGCCCCAGGATGTGCCACAGAAAGGAAAGCATTGCAAAGCCTACAAGGCATTCAGTAAAATTCTCACATTCTTGTTCAGTGCGCTCTGGAAATGGCCACAGCTCAGCCTTGTATTTTATCATCTATTGTTCTTTTCTGGCTTGCTGTGGGTTGTTCCAAATGCCACAGTTCCAAAAGTATGAGCAGCATCTCCCTAAAGAGTTTCCGAGGGAAAGGCAGTGATTGCAAGTTGAAGTAGGAAAGAAGAGAAAAGTGTGTGGTGGGGAAGGGGGGGAGGCAGAAACACACAGGGCATAAGAACAGTGAATCAGAGGATTCTCTGGCATGTACTTCCAACACATGAAACAAATAGAAATGCCTTCCAGTTCTGATAAGATTGTTTTTACAAGAAATAATTTGCATTTGGGTGAGGGTAGGTAAGTGCACTTGGAAAGATTTATGGTGTTTGGGATTGGGACTGCATCAACCAGCTTCCCCCACCCTGGTGCCCTCCTGATGTGTTGGACTAAAACTCCCATCATCCCCAGCCAGTAAATAGTTTCTTAATACATTTAAAAAACACCATGACATGGCTCATGAACTTCAGCCAGAGTAGCGCATATTGATATTTTACTCTGGTGTTTCATGTTTAGAAATGCGCACTAGCTAACTACTTTGAGGGCAGTTTTCACATTACAAAACTGATCAGGCCTGCCACCAAAACCAAGGATCCTTACTTGAGCTTCTCCCTCCTCCTCCTCCTCTTCCTCCTCTGTAGCATCTAATTATCTGCTCCCAATGTGGTTATGATCTGAATTTCCCCACTACACCAGCACGCCAATGAGGAGGAGTGGGGACAGGGAAACACATGCTGTAATGATGTCAGTGCAGAGGACAAAGCTGAAGAGAACATTACGAAGTAGCAGACAAGCATCCATCCATCTTTGCTCTGTAACATGCAGTTCCCTTCTACTCTGGGATGATAACTTCTGAAGCTTTGCTGTGTAAATCTGGCTTTTAAGAAGCCTGGAGGGCTGCTTTACACACACACACACCCCTTCTTGAACTGGTTATGTGAACTGCTTCTCATGAAAGGCATGCTGAGATGATGTCAGGTGACAGGAAATCATTGTCTGGGTTTGATGTGCAATGGCTGTTTCATTGCACAAAGCATCAAGCTAATGTTGCTGTCATCAAGCGATGTGGCTGCATGCCTGCACTCTATAAAGAGAAGGAGGCGAGACCTGCCTCCAGTCTAGGCATTCTCAAAGCATGTTGCTTAAACATGTGGAGGGTGTGTGCGCATCCAGCCCCACCCTCCTTGGATGTAGCTCTCGGGGTGCTGAACATGGGGAAGGCGACTGTGTGAAGAAGCTGGTCGCCATGCCCGATCACATGGGGGGAGCACCCAAGAGCAGGAGTGCAGTTGGGCCAGCAAGGGAGAGGGAGGGCGAGCATGATCCTGCTTCTTGCGTTTTTGAACCACATGCATCTTAGAATGCCTGAACAACACTCCAGTCCAAGGAATCTACAAAGCTCACACTTAAGCAGATGTTGGCCTAAACCAGTGTGGCATTTACACTGAGGGACAGAGGGGAAGGAAAATCCTTCTGGCTTCAGCTTTTTGACTCCTTGGGCAAGATGCCACCAGTGAACTCCCCTCTCCAAGAGTCCACTGTTTTCCTGTCTTTGCACCAGCTGCTCTGGCTCTGGAGAAGAGAAAAAATAGCCCCAGGGGTGAGACGGCCACTACTGGGATCTAGGCTCTTGGCAAGTGCCAGACCATGCCTGCTTTTGACACTAGCCCTGTATTTTCAATATCCTCAGTTCATAGAAGAAAAGAGGGAAGCTCTTGTGCACACAGTGTCCCAGCCTGAGCATTCTAGTTCCCGTGCAGGCCTAAAAGCTGCTGGATCATGGTAGAGGAAATGTGCAGGAGAAAAAAAAACATGACTACATCCCTGAGAATATTTTTGAAGATTAATTTGCTTCATGTTTCCAACCACGTGACAAAAATAGGTTGTGTAAGGGAAGGAAATGAGAAGGTGCCCTTTTTGCTCTCAGCATTGTCAAGTTGGAGCTTGAGATTAGTTGAAGAGCAACTTGGCACTGAGGCTTTCCTGCTGGCCAGTAAAAGATTGCAATAGGCAGCAATGAAAGTTTTGCCATTTGGCTGGAGATTTCATGTTATTGCCTTTCTTTCAACAAGACAAAAGTCCCCATATTGTTCTACAGAACATTACAAATGTCCTATAATACCCTCCCACCCATTTTTTTTTCAGTTATCCCTGACGATTTATCTGTAAATCAGGAATAGTAAAAGCTGTTTGGAAAGGATGAAGTCAGAGCAAAGGGATTTTATGTGCTTTTGTGAGTCACCAAATGGCACTGCGTTTGTTTTAGGACGGTTGCCCTTTCTACATTTGTGCAGCATTCTTAGTGGTTGCAAATTCCTGTGACCCTGTGATAGCCCTACCCATCTGTGGTACAGTCTAGCCAGAACTCACAGGAACACAGTGCCAACACTCTTTGATTAGCAGGCTTCCCAGTTCCTTCTGAGCGTAGCTGCAATCCTCACAGGTGCAGGAATGGATGTCCCAAGAAACAGTATATGTTCCCTATTGTAATTCAAGGCATTTTGGGGTGGTTGGGTCTTGATGGGGCAAGTAAGACCCATATTGTTTAGTCACAAAGTTGTGCCTGACTCATCACAACCAAGTGGACAACATTCCTCTAGGCTCTCTTGTCCTCCACCATCCCTCGGAGTCCACCCAAGCTCACACACACTGCCCCAGTGACTCCATCTAGCCACCTCATCCTCTGCTGTCCCCTTCTCCTTTTGCCGTCAATTGTTTGTAGCATCAGGGTCTTCTCCAGCGCTCCGCCTTCCTTATGGTCCAGCTTTCACAGCCATACACATTGCAACTGGGAAAACCAAGACCCATTAGCTTTACACAAGACCTGCTCCTGGTAGAGCTGAGGATCAGTTTGCCAATATAGATCATCATATTTGCCTGAACATTGTGGCTTTGGTGACAGCCTTGATGAGCACTTGCACACCAAAATTTACCACTATTTACCACTATGCTTCTGCTACCCAACTAGACATCATTGTGCAATAGATTCTAACATAGAATCAAGTCAGTGGGTAGATCCATTCAAAACATTAAGAGCTAAATGTGGCTTGTCTCAGGGCCTGCAAAAGATGCCTGGGAAAGATCCATGATTAACTTGCAGGCACACTATCCCCAAACCAGCCTTAATAAACTAGCCTTGCTGTGCATGTTAAAGAAATGTATGACAAAAACGGATGGTGTCACAAGCTGGAAAGAAGCAGGGGGAAAACTCCAGATGCCGATGTGTTTCGGAAAACCCTTCCACGGGGGCACATTTTCAGCAATGATTCACCAATTCCAGGACTCACTGGAGTGTCCCTAACATTAGTGAACTATTGTTGAAAATGTGCCCCCGAGGAAAGATTTTTTCAAATGCATTGTTACCTATAAATGAGTTTTTTCTGGCACTTGAAATTTTCTCCCTTCCTTTTTCCTATGTTAGAAAATGCCCTGCATGAGAAGGCTGGTCTCAGTCCAGCTAATATACCTGCTGCTTACACCAAGCTGAAAAATTAATACAAGTCAGTGGATCCTGCTTAAAAAAAACCCAACAAAACCCACAAGTCCCTGTATTTTGGTGTCAGTTTTGAACCTGGTTTCCTTCTAGGTCTGCCCACTGAATTAGGTCGCGTGGTTTTTTAGCACCAAACTCCCAGCACTAGACTGAATCTCTTATCCGAATCTCTGACTGCAGACAAACAGGTAGTCTACAAACTGAGCAGGATGAATGATTTGGTCAATGAAATGGAGGGCAAATTTCTCATAGTGAGCAGCAGCTGACAAGCTGACAAGTAGGTCTGTCCCACCATCCACTATTCAGAACAGCTTTGCTGTGACAGCGCTTTGTGAAGGAAAGGCAAGGCTCTCGCAACCCCCGACACAAGCTTATCCATGCTTCTGCCTTGTCACGATCGCCACATGTACCTGAACCACCCCGCTCCTACTTTATCCATCAATTGCAGTCCCATGCCCATTCTGGATATGAATCACCACAGTGGCAGGAGAAGATGTCTAGGAATGGCTGTGTATGGATGTGAGAAACAGAAAAGTCAAGGTTCTCTGCTTTCCATTCTAAAGTTCATCCAAACTTGTATACAGAACAAATTTTGACAGATTTCCTTTTCTCACATGGAAATTTGTACATCTTTTCAAGGCATAGATTTTTCCTAAACTGTTGGGTCACATTTTCCTCCCACAAACTGTATGTTTGGGTACATTTCTCAGATGTTCACATTTTCATGTACTATCTTTCAAAAACATTTTTTTTTTTTTTTTTTTTTGGTGCATGAATCAGATTGCAAGCCCACAACTGAGAGGATTTCTGATTGCATTTGGTTCTGGGAGGTACAAATTGGTTAAGTTTGAGAACTCAAATTCCTGCAACCAGGCTCTCTGGAAAGGTCAGCAGCCATTCTGCAGTTTACCCACAGTGTCAGTGGGACAGCCGCCAATGCTAGAAATGATACTTCCTGGAGAATTTTTTTTAAAAAGTAGTCATCTCCATGAATACTTCAGTTCCAGTATCCTGATGAAGGCATAAGGGAACGATCGTGTACTTTGACTCCCCGTCCCTTTTTGTTAAAAAATGGTGGTGGTTATGGTGTTACAATACAGTTACTATATCAGAATCAGAATAATTGTTGCTAGAGGGAAAAGGTAACAATGGTCAAACTTAACAGAGAGTATATAGTTACCTCCTCAGGTGTCCACAGGAAGCATGGGAAATTTGGACTTCCTTCATGGCAAGTAATTCTGCCCATTTCCCCCCTTTTACAAAGGTATTTCTTTAAATGAACTGCGCCTGATGTTGCACTGGCTTGCATCAAGCGATGGTATGTCACATCTGCTGCGCACAGTAGTTTATGTACTGAAAAACGATGAGGTGAAACAGAGGTCAGGAGGATACTGTAAATGTTATTCCTGCTGTGCATGGGAGTTTATTGCTTATATGCATGCATTTATGGGGAAATCTTCAATTTATTTTACATTCATGGACTCACATAATGGGCTTGATCCTGACATGCTGAGCAACTCCAGCTGTCACACTCGTCTCCCAGGATGGGGTCCCCAAATGCTCACATAGGAGCCAAACACTAACCGTTTGTTGTCTGACCACTTTGTTCAACATGGCTTTAACAGGACACCAATCCCCCAAGCCCCCAAACCCACATGCAGACTTGAGCAACATGGAAATGCTGTGCTGCTTCCAAGGTCTGTGGCTTGGATCCATCCAGAAGTGTAACCTTTAATTGCTTCTCCTGCCCTCGCTGGAAGGTAATGCACAGAGGAAGGGAAATTCACACATACAAGGAGTCAGTCAGAACAAACAGATGATATAACACAGCACCACCTGCACAGGAAGGGAAGCCTGCATGCTTATTGATCCTACCTCCAGGGCTGCCTTCTTTTCCCAGGCTTCACGTGCAGTTACCCTGGTATGAATCCAGAGTAACTAAGTGGGAGAAATGAGAGGATAATTGCCCCCATAAACTCCGTATGTCAATCATTTTGTTTTATTCATTTTTAAAAGAATAAGCATCGCTTCCATCTGTGCAGCAGTATGAGGTCTAATTAAACAAAAAGCAAGCATTGGCTAGAGTGTAGTCAATGAGAGGGATACAGAAAGGCAAATAATGGAATGAATGCTACGATGGTGGAATGGTAGGAAAAAATGAAATGGAAAGATATTTACTGGAGTGTTTAGTACAACTCCTCCTGGCTGGCCTTGGGAAATCTCTGTTACTATCACTAGGGGCAACCTCAAAGGTAGGCACATTGGCCACTTGTCAAGGGCCCAGCCCAGACCCCAGGATGGCCCACTGACTAGCACCCTCTGGACTCGCTACTCCTCCTTACCTTGCCACCAGTTCTGCCTGTCGAGCAAGCAAGAGAGAGCAAGAAGGAGAAAGGCAAGCCAGAGCAGCTGGTAACAATGCCTCTGAGATGGTCAGTCTGCAAAGGAAAGGGTGCACCAAGGATGTCTTCCTCAAGAGCCCTCCACAGCCGGGGGCCAGCATGGCCTATGCTTATTCAGAAGAAGAGATAAGAGCATGCTGAGAAGGCTATCCAATTTATAGCTATTCTAATGATTCCATCAATAATGCATATTAGACATAATCCTCACATCTCTCCTCCTTGCTGGGAACACTTTTTTTTTCCTTGGTAAGATTTACCCAGTACTGAAGCTAGTTGTGTTATCTTGTACTAGTGACAATTGTAACCACTGTAATAATGGTTCAATTGCTGAGTGGTTTTACTCCTACTGGTCTCTATTAAAAGGAATGACGGTTTCCCTAGGGTTGAATAAAAATAGTTC